>NC_140232.1:310886-338386 GCF_951802725.1 Rutilus rutilus
AAAGAGGAGTGCGGCAGGGCTGTAGCCTGAGTCCAACGCTGTTCAACATCTACATTAATGAGCTAGCGGTGCAGCTGGAGCAGTCTACAGGGCCCTGGACTCACTCTACAGGACAGGAGCATCAAGCTCTTGCTGTACGCAGACGACCTGGTGCTGCTGTCACCCACTGCACAGGGACTACAGCAGCACCTGGACCTGCTGGAGAACTACTGCCAGAACTGGGCCCTGGCAGTCAACCTCACCAAGACCAACATTATGGTCTTTCAGAAGAAGCCCAGATGTCAGGAACACAGACACCAGTTCAGCCTAGGCAGCACCGCCCTAGAGCACACGATGCAGTACACTTACCTCGGCCTGGTCATCACTGCATCGGGGAGTTTCAGTATGGCAGTGAATGCTCTCAAAGATAAAGCTCGGAGAGCTCTATACGCAATTAAGAAAAAATTCCAAAACATTGAATTACCGATTCCAATCTGGTGTAAAATCTTCGATAGTGTAATTCAGCCCATTGCGCTGTATGGAAGTGAGGTTTGGGGTCCACTCAGTGATCAGAGCTACACTAGATGGGACAGGCATCCAACAGAAGCCCTACACACTGAATTCTGCAAAATGATTCTAAAACTACAAAGGAAAACACCCAATAATGCATGTAGGGCAGAATTAGGCCGATTCCCATTGATTATTAATATGCAAAAAAGATCCCTCAAATTCTGGATGCATCTAAAATCAAGTCCCACAGAATCGCTACATTTTAAAGCACTACAAACCCAAGAACTGAACCCCGAGAAGAGTCTCCTCAGTCAGCTGGTTCTGAGACTCACTAACCGGACTAACCCTACTAACACTAACCAGTCTCAGACCAGCACTGCTTCTCACACACACATCAGGACAAACCAAATTATCAAACAGTCTAAAAATACATATCTGGAACATTGGGATCAGGAAACTAAAACACAAAGTAAATTACAATTCTATCGAAATTTGAAATCAAATTATGAACTGGAAGAATATCTCCAGAGTGTGAGAGACACAAAGCAGAGACGGATCCTGAGCCGGTACAGGCTGAGTGAACACAGTCTAGCCATCGAGACCGGCAGACACAGGAAGAGCTGGTTACCCCGAGAGCAGAGGGTGTGTGTTCACTGCAGGACAGGAGAGATCGAGACAGAGACGCACTTCCTCCTTCACTGTCACAAATACAGTTCAGTCAGAGAACTCTACTTTAACAAACTCACTAACGTAATACAGAACTTTACAGCCATGACTGAAGTAGATCAGATGAAGATCCTGCTAGGAGAGGGCCAGACAGCAGCACTGGCTGCCAGATACGTGTGTGTGTGCCACAGCCTGAGAGACAGCAGGTGAATGTGTGTGTGATGCGTGTGTCTGACCTCAGTGTGTTTCCCTACTGTCCACCACAGTGACCTTCAGTGACATGTGTGTGTGTATATGTTAAAACACTGTGGTATAAAATGTTCTGATACTATAATTTGTATATATGTTAAAACACTATGGTGTAAAATGTTTACAGATATTATAATTTGTTACACTGTTAATTTGTACAATTAATTTAAGTAGTACATTTAGATTTAAGTTATGTTGTAATATTTTATTATTTTGATGTCTTTTACAAGCTTTGGCAATATTGTAATATGTACAGTCATGCCAATAAAGCAATTTTGAATTGAATTGAATTGAATTGAGAGAGAGAGAGAGAGAGTATGGAACACTGCAGCAATATTCAACGTTACATAACCTAGTCAATTATTTTCCAACCGATACACACATTCTTGCTCAGTTGAGGCATGAAGGTGCAGCTCATTGTGTGTGTGTGTGTGTGTGTGTGTGTGTGTGTGTGTGTGTGTTGTGTGTGTGTGTGTGTGTGTGCGTTTGCGTGCTTGTTTATATGATTCACGAGGACACAGATTTGTATGACATGGATATTACACTGGTACTAGCACATAAACATGGTTTATTTCCTGAGTCCTTGTAATTAAAAATACCTTAATAATCATACTAAATTACACTTATTTGAAAATGTAAAAACACAGAAAGTTGTGTGTGATGGGTAGGGTTAGGAGTCGGGTTAGTGTGTGTGTGTGATGGGTAGGGTTAGGGGTCGGGTTAGTGTGTGTGTGTGTGTGTGTGTGTGTGATGGGTAGGGTAAGGGGTCAGGTTAGTGTGTGTGTGTGTGTGTGTGTGTGTGTGTGTGTGTGTGTGTGTGTGTGTGTGTGTGTGTGTGTGATGGGTAGGGTTAGGGGTCAGGTTAGTGTGTGTGTGTGTGTGTGTGTGTGTGTGTGTGTGTGTGTGTGTGTGTGTGTGTGTGTGTGTGTGTGTGTGTGTGTGTGTGTGTGTGTGTGTGTGTGTGTGTGTGTGTGTGTGTGTGTGTGTGATGGATAGGGTTAGGGGTCGGGTTAGTGTGTGTGTGTGATGGGTAGGGTTAGGGGTCGGGTTAGTGTGTGTGTGTGTGTGTGTGTGATGGGTAGGGTAAGGGGTCAGGTTAGTGTGTGTGTGTGTGTGTGTGTGTGTGTGTGTGTGTGTGTGTGTGTGTGTGTGATGGGTAGGGTTATGGGTCAGGTTAGTGTGTGTGTGTGTGTGTGTGTGTGTGTGTGTGTGTGTGTGTGTGTGTGTGTGTGTGATGGATAGGGTTAGGGGTCAGGGGCCGTATTCACAAAGCATTTTATCTTACCACTAGGAGTACTCCTAAATCGCACTAAAAGATTTTAGCTAGGAGTTTTCTCTTAAAAGTTATTCACAACGCCTTTCAGACCTACTCTTAGTAAAGAAAAATGACAACTCCTAAACTAAGAGTGAGTCTTCGTTGCTATGGATGACGTCATTACTCATGCACGAGCTTGACTGAAGTGAACACCTTGATTGGCTGATGATTGTAACGCGGGAATGATTCCAAACCCCTCCCCTACGATGATGATTGACAGGTGACAGGTCTGAGAATGCGTGCGCTACACAAGTAGTGCGAAGGACGGAAGATGATGAATAACTGAATAAATAGCCTAAATGAATAAAGAGTAAGGAAAAACAAATAGCCTAGTAGCCTAATGAAACATATGGATTGATGCAATATCTTTGCAACATTATTGAATTAATCTGTCACTATATGCCTCTGCCTACGTTTGCAAAGAGAAGAACATTTTAATTTGATTCACTATCAAACGTTACAATTAGTTTACATGCAATGAATGAGTAGCCTAGTTTTGGTTGTTGTTGGTGGCGTTATTGCATCCCTAGTTATGCCTACAATGCAGAATTGTTCCCTCGTGATTGGAAGCTCCTGTAGCCGCCGCGTACGCATTTCAAAACATCGCAACGTGAAATGCCACAAAAAGCGGTTTGTGAAGGTCTTAGAGAGTTAGGAGTCCTCTCGACTTCTTTTAAGCTGTCCCAGTCTTAGGTGCTGCTTTTAGGGCTAAAATGCTTCATGAATTACTCTTAGTCAAAAAAAAATAGGAGTCCTAAAGTTACGAGTGACGCCCATTATTTTTAGGAGTTGCTCCTAAATTCGCCAGTTAGAAGCTACTTTTAGCCTTAAAATTATTTGTGAATACGGCCCCAGGTCAATTATTAAGATCTCTCGACCTTAACTATCACTTTTACGCTGATGATACACAGATTTATATCCATTCAAGACCGGGCCAGCAAGTGGACGTTGTGCATCTTGCGAACTGTATTGCTGAGATCAAGATTTGGATGTCCAATAATTTTCTGTCTTTAAATGGCTCAAAAACAGAAGATGCTCCTTGGCTCTCCTCATCAACTGTGAAAGGTTGGGTCTCCTACTCTGTCTGTTGATGGTGTTGCCTTGGAGTTTCAGAGCAAATTAAAAAATCTTGGTGTCATATTTGACGCCACACTGTCATTTGAGCCTTTTGTGCAGAATACGGTTAAGACATCCTTTTATCACCTCAGAAATATAGCACTCTTACGTCCGATGTTGTCCTCCTCAGTTGCTGAGAAGTTGATAAATTCTTTTGTCTTTTCACATATTGACTACTGTAACGGTCTTCTAGCTGGGGTATCAAAATCATCAATTGACAAACTGCAATATCTACAGAATTCGGCTGCTAGAGTATTGTCTGGGGTCAGGGCTAGGGATCATATAACCCCTGTCCTGGAGTCTCTGCACTGGCTTCCTGTCAGGTACCGTATTGATTATAAAATCCTTATGTTGGCATATAAATCTTTGCACAATCTGGCTCCTCAGTACTCGACTGATTTGCCTTACACACCACGTCGTAATCTGCGTTCCTCTCAGAGTGGTCTCTCAAGACACGGCTTCGTTCTAGAGGTGATCGAGCATTTTCTTCCTATGCTCCTAAGCTTTGGAATTCTCTCCCGGCCGACATCAGGGAAGCAAATACATTAGTGACTTTTAAATCTCTTCTTAAAACATTTTATTTTAGGATTGCTTTTACTTGATTTTCATTTTTTTGTGTTTATTTTTGTATTTAAAGTGTGTAGTTTCTCTGCTGTTATGTTTACTTGTAAACCTCTTTGAGAAAGCAACTTTTAAAGGCGCTATATAAAATAAATGTATTATTATTATTATTATTAAAATCGCTATCTGGCCCCAAAAGTGCGCAGGCCCTTAGAATCGTCCTACCTATCACCCCTCAGCGCCCGCTGTAAGTCAGTCACCTGCTTTGACAGTTCTGATCCGGATGGGGTCCCCGCAGTGGTCCAGGAGGCTGAGCACGTCACAGAGCGGCAGTCCCGACACCGGCAGAGCCTCCACCTCCAGCAGAACGTCCCTGTGAGCGGCTGAGGCGAGCGGCCGGATCCAGGAGAAGTGACCCGTGTCCGACCCTCCACTCAGCTCCACTGGCAGCCGGCCCGCTGAGTCCCTCCACAGCGCACGCTCCCGCACGCGCGCGCTCCAGTGCTCCTCCATCTCACACACACACACACACACACCTAACCCTGACCCAGACACACACTCAGCACAGGTCTGGGAGAACTGTGGATTCTTCTGGAGTGTGTGTGTGACTGCTGGAGTGTGTGTGACTGCTGGAGCTACTCCTGGTCGGAACGGTCATAAAGTTATAATGAGTCATTAAGGTCAAGAGTTCAGTTTCATCATGTTTTCATCAGTCACGCCTATTACTGGCTCTCAGTCGATCGCACACATTCTTCACTTTGACAGTATTGCCAAACTAGTCCCATCCCAGCTAACATAAGTCCAGCGGGCCTGCATCACATTAGACCAAACCTGGTGAATCAGAGCAATCGGCGCATTCACACACACACACACACACACACACACACACACACACACACACACACACACACACACACACACACACACTCACTCACACACTCACACACACACTCACACTCACTCACACACTCACACAACACTTCCGCCCTGGATAATATAAGATACGCTGAATGAGTTTTTAGACCCTTCTTCAGGGTATTATTCGATGCTTTGTGTCAGTCAGATGTTTGACTATTAATGTTTTCTCATCACAAATCAGTCCTGAAAACTGCTTTCATATATTTAGTTGAAGATGTCCTCCAGTAAAGGTCTGGCTGCAGAAAGAAAGAGCATTATAGCCACACTTTCTGCTTTCTCACACATTCCACTTCCATCGTATGAGTTTACGACAAGGAAGACTCTGAACTTTGAACTTGGCTGCAGTGGCATCCCCTTCTCTGCAGTGAACAGCCAGACATTATGATGATGATGATGGTGATGATGGATCAGGAGTTTTCAGAAGCACATGTGGATTCTTCAGTGATCGCTGATGTACATGAAGTTCAGTTCTTGAAATATGGCTTGTTGTAACGGTTCCAGACTTCACATGAACATATTGTGCTGTTTCAGAAAGAGGCCGCAGTTTAATAGCAGATTTAGGATGAGATGTGATGGACTGAGTCTCCAGAGGAAGAAAACACATGAATCTGGTGAGAATAATGAGCTGTAGACTGAGCACACAACAGTGGACTTTCACCCTGTTCCTTTACACATTAACATGCTTCTTATCACCCAACCACAATAAAGCACTGCAGAACAACTGGCAAAAAGCACATTTATATAATTTAGTATGAGATGCACAGATAGATCAGAGACAGTGTATGTCCCGAACTAGGAAATAAAAACAAACAAACAAAAAACACCTCTTAACCCCATTTAAGGGTAACGATTTAGATTTAACTTGATTGTACAGAGCCAATGAAACACAGTTAGCATCTAACCAGAAGTGCCAACAGTAAATGCATATAAATATATATTTTATATTGTGTATGTAAGTGCCTACAATTACCAGATGAGTTTTGCATTTTGAACAGTGTTTTCCCAATGATAACAGGCGATTTCGTTTTTGAACAAAGTGTCTAATGTAAGAAAATGTGTGTAGTGTTTCGTAATTAAGTGTAACAAAGTGCAAAGTTGACAATGTGTTTAAGCTATGGTTGCACTGTGTTTAAGGTATGCTACAAGAGGGTTAGGTATTAAGGCTTTGGTCTAAGCATTCGTGTTTAACGTGTAAGCAATGGGCAAATTTGGCAAAAACTGTAATATGTTCTGAAAGCAGGACTTTTATTTTGAACCCGCTGCGACAGTAGTGTAGTTGTGAGAGCGTTGCTATGCAGTTGTTAAGGTGTTCTGACTGTTGTTAAGCACGTTGCTATGTGATAGGGTATTGTTAGGCATTTGCTCATTGACACAAGTGAAAACGCACACATACACACACATGAAAAGACACTCACGACAAAAAAAGGTGGGGGGAAAGAAAAGAGAAAAAAACACGTTTAAAACAACAGAGCTTTTATTTTGAAATCATTCTTCTTTCCTCCATGTTGTTGTTGTTTTCAGTTTTCATCGCTCTCAGCATCTCATTCTCATCCTCCTGTTGAATTCACACTAAAGACCGGCATTTTTCCGAAATGAGAGCTGTTCCCACATGGATCGATAAAGTACACGACCGGGATAAGGTTGAACAGTGGTGAGCGCTTCACTGCTCTTCTGAACACTAACTGCACAACTGTATGGATGCGGCTAGCAACCGTTGCTATGTAAACAATATAAGCACCAATGACCAAACTTGAGAGTTATATGTGATTTCTGCCTGTTTTTATTTATTTATTCTCCATAACATCGCAGTTTTACTCATTAAACATAATTTGGGGCATTATTATATTTCTCTTTCGATTTAATCTGCATTGGCAATCTGAGCTCTTCACATTCGACTTCATCTCTTGATCGTGTTGTTCCGGTCATTAACCTGTCTGTCTGTCTGTCTGTCTGTCTGTCTGTCTGTCTGTCTTTCAGTATTTATGATCTCGCCTTCAGACCCGATGGATCTCAGCTCATAGTAGCGGCTGGAAATCGAGTTCTGGTAACGAATCTCTGCAAACACACATGTCTAATGATGTGACTGAGTGCAGCTTCTGCGCATGCGCACGAGAGAAAGCCCGAAACATAAATAAATAAAAGAGCAAAGACCTGCAGAAAAAGAAAAAGAAATACGAGGCACAAATAAGAGCTCCCTGGTTTTGGTGATGGAATTTTGCTCCAATTTTCTATGCTCTGCCAAAAGCATTCATCACTTGTATTCTTGGAGCCACACACACACACACACACACACACACACACACGTGCACACGCAGGAATCCCTCCATGTGTTTTATGCCTTACAGAATCTTTCAGCATTTCTGATTATTATCAGTGTTGGAAACAGTTGTGCTGCTTCATATTTCTGTGGAAACTGTGGTTTAGTACCATTCAAACGTTTAGGGTCAGTAATGCATTAATTAGTAAAAAATTTATGCTTTTATTCATTAAGGACGCATTAAATTGATCAAAAGTGACAGTAAAGACATTTATAATGTTACAAAAGATTTAAAAAAAACCAAAAACTCTTCTTTTGAACTTTCAATTCATCAAAGAATCCTGAAAAATAAAATGTATCTGATTTTTAACATTGATAATAACCAGACATGTTTCTTGACCATCAAATCATCTTATTAGAGTGATTTCTGAAGGATCATGTGACACTGAAGGCTGGAGTAATGATGCTGAGGGTTAGGGTTAGGGTTAGGGTTAGGACACTGACGTCTCTTGGCAGCTCCACCCGCTCATCTGGGTCCCTTTGCCATGACTTTGCTCTGAGAAGGTCCATGTCACTTTTTTGGACCCACAGATAAAGGAAGTGTGCTCATCAGGTCAACATTCTTGTGATTTCTGCGCTGGGCTGTGGGCCATCACTCATGCAGTGCAGTGTGGTGATTGGGGAGGTGAGCCAGAGAGCACGCTCATCGTGACGCAAAGCATTGGAAACTGTAATGCAGGACTGGTGACTCTTAGATGTGTGTGCTGTACAGATGTGTGTGCTGTACAGATGTGTGTGCTGTACATGTGTGTGTGCTACGCTGGTGTGAGTCTAGCCTGTCTTCGGTTGCCACCAAAATGAAATGCCTGCACTTCAGTGGCCAATTGACTGTTCGCAAAGACCCGCCCCCTTTAGTTACTGTTGCTATGTCCCACAAGCCACGCCTCTCTCTTACACACACACATGTTCTCGCGCAGTGAAACACACATCGCGGAGCAGAGACACCTACGACACACTGAGACAGGACAGACCAGGGGACTTTTGATATGAAACAAAGTGTTCAAATTTGTTCATTTTTTAAAGAAATGTAAACAATAAATACGGTTGTGTGTCTCTTTAGTGTGTCTGACAGAGCCTCAGTTAAAGCGTCTGGAGAACCCATCATCTCGTCCTTCTAGTTCATTTATAGCATCAAATAAACATGAATGAACATCAGAGGGAATGTTGTTTTAACCGCGGAGAGACGTCAGTACTTCGCTTTTCAGGTTCCTTGATGACCTTTGATGAATGCAGACATGGTGTAGGAGACTCCACAACAACATCAGGAAGCT
Source organism: Rutilus rutilus (assembly GCF_951802725.1). Classification (NCBI taxonomy): domain Eukaryota; kingdom Metazoa; phylum Chordata; class Actinopteri; order Cypriniformes; family Leuciscidae; genus Rutilus; species Rutilus rutilus. The sequence continues at coordinate 319,789 of NC_140232.1, forward strand.
TTAAAGGTGGTGTCAGCGATTTCAGGCCCAAAAATAAATGTTCAAATTCATCTAATCTTTTCTAACGATCCGATAGCTGCCCCCCCCCCCCCCCCCCCCCCATCTCTGTAGGCAGCCTAGGCTCTGAGATCTGCACACAAAAACAAATGGTTTAGCCAAACACTCAAAACCAAAATAAACAGTGTTCCAACCAATCACGGACAGGGGAGGGTGTTGTGAGGGTTTGCGCTCGTGCACGGCAGCACGTGAATCAACAGCGTCTATCAGTGGACATAAGACATGGCTGAGTCAATCCCAAAGAGGAGGAGAAGGAGGATTTGTTGGAGGGAATACCATCGTGTTTATTCAACGACACGAATAGTTATCGGGAAGGCTATGGAAAGGTGGAGAGAACTTAAAGAACTAAAAATGTTTAAATCGGACGGCGAGGTTGCATTGTTTCTTCTGGACAGGTGAGTAGCTGCTAGTGCTGACTTGTTTGGATGTGAACTGTGTGAAAATATCCTTCTTGAAAAAATATGAGCGAAGCTCGACTAAACTTGGGTAGCTCTAGCTAACGTAGGCGACATTACGCTGAACAGAATCAATAGTTTTTTTCATGATGCACGAAACGGGAGGGAGGGAGGGGGGCGGGGGGGGAGGGGCGAGCTAACTGGGTTTGTTTGGGATCTCGCTTCAAACACAAACAGAAGTGACGATCGCTGATGCCACCTTTAAAATAGCATAATAGAGGCCCTTTAAGAAACCCTTTTTGCCTGAGTTTCTCCACCAGAAGTTTAACACTCTCATGATCTATATGTGTTCAGATCATTTGCTTTTGGCTCAGTGATGCTCTCAGTGGCTCTGCTCTGGCCACCTCTGAGTTATACTCTCATGCTGTTCTTTCAGTGTCTTGGTGAGGATGCGTCTCTGAAGTTTAGTTTAGTTCTTCGTTACGTTATCTTCTTACCAGACAGCTGTCGGCTGTTCTCACCTCTGCTGAGAAAAGAATGGACCTTTTCTTGTCACGCTGACTTTCCCTTCACATACCCTCTCCTCTTCCCTCTCCATACCCTCTCCTCTTCCCTCTCCATACCCTCTCCTCTTCCCTCTCCATACCCTCTCCTCTTCCCTCTCCATACCCTCTCCTCTTCCCTCTCCATACCCTCTCCTCTTCCCTCTCCATACCCTCTCCTCTTCCCTCTCCATACCCTCTCCATACCCTCTCCATACCCTCTCCATACCCTCTCATCTTCCCTCTCCATACCCTCTCCATACCCTCTCATCTTCCCTCTCCATACCCTCTCCTCTTCCCTCTCCATACCCTCTCCTCTTCCCTCTCCATACCCTCTCCTCTTCCCTCTCCATACCCTCTCCTCTTCCCTCTCCATACCCTCTCCTCTTCCCTCTCCACACCCTCTCCTCTTCCCTCTCCATACCCTCTCCTCTTCCCTCTCCATACCCTCTCCTCTTCCCTCTCCATACCCTCTCCTCTTCCCTCTCCATACCCTCTCCATACCCTCTCCTCTTCCCTCTCCATACCCTCTCCTCTTCCCTCTCCATACCCTCTCCTCTTCCCTCTCCATACCCTCTCCTCTTCCCTCTCCATACCCTCTCCTCTTCCCTCTCCATACCCTCTCCTCTTCCCTCTCCATACCCTCTCCTCTTCTCTCTCCATACCCTCTCCTCTTCCCTCTCCATACCCTCTCCTCTTTGCCCTGCTCTGTTTCTCAGACCTTTGTAAGTCCTTCCTTTACTTGGGCTAGTGGCTTTTTCAATAAGAAGAGCTGTTTCCTCAATCTAAACTTTTGCACCTGTTAGACAGCTTTACTTTATTCTCTTCTGGGGTGGAAACGCCAATGGTGGTTCTGGCTGAGACCGAGGCTCAGTGGGTTCTGGCTGAGACCGAGGCTCAGTGGGTTCTGGCTGAGACCGAGGCTCAGTGGGTTCTGGCTGAGGCCGAGGCTCAGTGGGTTCTGCAGGGGAGGGTTTTCAGTAGTTTCCTCAGGAGGCTCTTCAGTGGGTTCTGACTGAGGCCGAGGCTCAGTGGGTTCTGGCTGAGGCCGAGGCTCAGTGGGTTCTGACTGAGGCCGAGGCTCAGTGGGTTCTGGCTGAGGCCGAGGCTCAGTGGGTTCTGGCTGAGACCGAGGCTCAGTGGGTTCTGACTGAGGCCGAGGCTCAGTGGGTTCTGGCTGAGGCCGAGGCTCAGTGGGTTCTGACTGAGGCCGAGGCTCAGTGGGTTCTGGCTGAGGCCGAGGCTCAGTGGGTTCTGGCTGAGGCCGAGGCTCAGTGGGTTCTGCAGGGGAGGGTCTTCAGTAGTTTCCTCAGGAGGCTCTTCAGTGGGTTCTGACTGAGGCCGAGGCTCAGTGGGTTCTGGCTGAGGCCGAGGCTCAGTGGGTTCTGACTGAGGCCGAGGCTCAGTGGGTTCTGGCTGAGGCCGAGGCTCAGTGGGTTCTGGCTGAGACCGAGGCTCAGTGGGTTCTGACTGAGGCCGAGGCTCAGTGGGTTCTGGCTGAGGCCGAGGCTCAGTGGGTTCTGGCTGAGACCGAGGCTCAGTGGGTTCTGACTGAGACCGAGGCTCAGTGGGTTCTGACTGAGGCCGAGGCTCAGTGGGTTCTGGCTGAGGCCGAGGCTCAGTGGGTTCTGGCTGAGGCCGAGGCTCAGTGGGTTCTGGCTGAGGCCGAGGCTCAGTGGGTTCTGGCTGAGGCCGAGGCTCAGTGGGTTCTGGCTGAGGCCGAGGCTCAGTGGGTTCTGACTGAGGCCGAGGCTCAGTGGGTTCTGGCTGAGGCCGAGGCTCAGTGGGTTCTGGCTGAGGCCGAGGCTCAGTGGGTTCTGGCTGAGGCCGAGGCTCAGTGGGTTCTGGCTGAGGCCGAGGCTCAGTGGGTTCTGGCTGAGGCCGAGGCTCAGTGGGTTCTGGCTGAGGCCGAGGCTCAGTGGGTTCTGGCTGAGGCCGAGGCTCAGTGGGTTCTGGCTGAGGCCGAGGCTCAGTGGGTTCTGGCTGAGGCCGAGGCTCAGTGGGTTCTGACTGAGGCCGAGGCTCAGTGGGTTCTGGCTGAGGCCGAGGCTCAGTGGGTTCTGGCTGAGGCCGAGGCTCAGTGGGTTCTGGCTGAGGCCGAGGCTCAGTGGGTTCTGGCTGAGGCCGAGGCTCAGTGGGTTCTGGCTGAGGCCGAGGCTCAGTGGGTTCTGGCTGAGGCCGAGGCTCAGTGGGTTCTGGCTGAGGCCGAGGGTGTAACAGTGTGTGTGTGTTGTGTGCAAGTGTAACAGTGTGTGTGTGTGTGTGTGTGTGTGTGTGTGTGTGTGTTGTGTGCAGGTGTAACAGTGTGTGTGTTGTGTGCAGGTGTAACAGTGTGTGTTGTGTGCAGGTGTAACAGTGTGTGTGTTGTGTGCAGGTGTAACAGTGTGTGTGTGTTGTGTGCAGGTGTAACAGTGTGTGTGTTGTGTGCAGGTGTAACAGTGTGTGTGTTGTGTGCAGGTGTAACAGTGTGTGTGTTGTGTGCAGGTGTAACAGTGTGTGTGTTGTGTGCAGGTGTAACAGTGTGTGTGTGTGTGTGTGTGTGTGTGTGTGTGTGTTGTGTGCAAGTGTAACAGTGTGTGTGTGTGTGTGTGTGTTGTGTGCAGGTGTAACAGTGTGTGTGTTGTGTGCAGGTGTAACAGTGTGTGTGTGTTGTGTGCAGGTGTAACAGTGTGTGTGTTGTGTGCAGGTGTAACAGTGTGTGTGTGTTGTGTGCAAGTGTAACAGTGTGTGTGTGTGTGTGTGTGTGTGTGTGTGTGTGTGTGTGTGTGTGTGTGTGTTGTGTGCAGGTGTAACAGTGTGTGTGTGTTGTGTGCAGGTGTAACAGTTTGTGTGTTGTGTGCAGGTGTAACAGTGTGTGTGTGTGTGTGTGTGTGTGTGTGTGTTGTGTGCAAGTGTAACAGTGTGTGTGTGTGTGTGTGTGTGTGTGTGTGTGTGTGTGTGTGTGTTGTGTGCAGGTGTAACAGTGTGTGTGTTGTGTGCAGGTGTAACAGTGTGTGTGTTGTGTGCAGGTGTAACGTGCAGGTGTAACAGTGTGTGTGTTGTGTGCAGGTGTAACAGTGTGTGTGTTGTGTGCAGGTGTAACAGTGTGTGTGTGTTGTGTGCAAGTGTAACAGTGTGTGTGTGTGTGTGTGTGTGTGTGTGTGTGTGTGTGTGTGTGTGTGTGTTGTGTGCAGGTGTAACAGTGTGTGTGTTGTGTGCAGGTGTAACAGTGTGTGTGTTGTGTGCAGGTGTAACAGTGTGTGTGTTGTGTGCAGGTGTAACGTGCAGGTGTAACAGTGTGTGTGTGTTGTGTGCAGGTGTAACAGTGTGTGTGTTGTGTGCAGGTGTAACAGTGTGTGTGTTGTGTGTTGTGTGCAAGTGTAACAGTGTGTGTGTGTGTGTGTGTGTGTGTGTGTGTGTGTGTTGTGTGCAGGTGTAACAGTGTGTGTGTTGTGTGCAGTGGCGGTTCTACATTGGAATTACACCCTGGGCGAGACCCCCTTCGAGCGCCCCCCTCCCCCGGGGTAATTTTTACCCCATTGGCAGATCATCATGTTGTTTTGCTTTAAAAAAAACTCAATTTTAAGTGTTTCACTCAATTTTAAGATATTAAGTCGTTTTCTGGGGAAATAAAAAAATATATACATTTCCCCAGAAAACAAGACTTAATATCTTATGTCATTTTACCACTTTGTTAACGTTATGCATCTTTATTTAAGAAATGTTTGATATTTGGACTGGAAACAAGACAAAAATACTAATTAAGAAAAGCATTTTTTGCAGTGTAATAACTGAACTTGTCACAGTTTTGTTGCAAAGCACAATATTATGGTGAAATTAGATCTCGTGTTTGAGTTAAAACCGAATTATTGTTAAGCATAGCAAGAATCATAGCAAAAAGGATAACAAATAAGAGTTATACCCACCAATTAATATTGCCCCTTCATTCATGACATGGATACCGTAATCATACAGAGAAAACATTGCATACCTTTATCTTTCGCTCGTTTCTAAATTGGACACCTTTCTTGTCCATCTCTTATTTGGCACTCGACATCGACAATCAACAGATTTCCCCTGATCCCCCCCATAACTGTCACTCACGAGTCACGACCAGAAGTCAAGACTAAACCAATTCACCTTGGTGGTGGTGACCAAGTAATCGTTTTGTATTACCTATTTTTATTCAGACCATTCAGAAAAACAAAAATGTGCAGGAAATATAGAGGCCTGTATTTATAATATTATGAATGAAATGTGCGTTATTTGGAAGAAAGTCGAGGTGTGACTGACTTAGATAACTATATGGATCCCCCGTTCCCCCCCCTTGTCCGTTCCATTTGGGAGAGACCCAGAGGTGAACTGTCATCCGCGCCCGCGCCTCCGCGCCCCCTCCCCTTTCCCCTTCTTAAATCAAACAGCTTCTGTGCGCGGCATCTTCTCAGCAAGCAGGGGCGCCTGCAGCTGCAGGGGGCGCAAATTTGCTAATTCCCCACACAGTGAAATGATAGATAATAGAAAACCGCTTCGCGGCGCAGATTAATTTTTTTTTTTTTTTTTTTTTGCTCGTGCCGGCGGCGCCGCCCCCCCAAAAATGCCGCCCCGGGAGATTGCCCGGTTCGCCCGTGCCTAAAACCGCTACTGGTTGTGTGCAGGTGTAACAGTGTGTGTGTTGTGTGCAGGTGTAACAGTGTGTGTGTGTTGTGTGCAAGTGTAACAGTGTGTGTGTGTGTGTGTGTGTGTGTGTGTGTGTGTGTGTGTGTGTTGTGTGCAGGTGTAACAGTGTGTGTGTTGTGTGCAGGTGTAACAGTGTGTGTGTGTTGTGTGCAGGTGTAACAGTGTGTGTGTTGTGTGCAGGTGTAACAGTGTGTGTGTTGTGTGCAGGTGTAACAGTGTGTGTGTTGTGTGCAGGTGTATGACACGGCCGACGGGACGCTCATACAGCCGCTGAAGGGACACAAAGACACCGTGTACTGCGTGGCCTACGCTAAAGATGGTGATTACGACACAAGACGTGTTTACTGATGTGTGTGTTTGATGATGTGTGTGTTTGATGATGTGTGTGTTTGATGATGTGTGTGTTTACTGATGTGTGTGTTTGATGATGTGTGTGTTTGATGATGTGTGTGTTTGATGATGTGTGTGTTTGATGATGTGTGTGTTTGGTGATGTGTGTGTTTGGTGATGTGTGTGTTTGGTGATGTGTGTGTTTACTGATGTGTGTGTTTGATGATGTGTGTGTTTGATGATGTGTGTGTTTGATGATGTGTGTGTTTACTGATGTGTGTGTTTGATGATGTGTGTGGTTGCTGATGTGTGTGTTTGATGATGTGTGTGGTTGCTGATGTGTGTGTTTGATGATGTGTGTGGTTGCTGTGGTTACTGATGTGTGTGGTTGCTGTGGTTACTGTGGTCTATGAGCACATGAGTTTCCTCTTCTCTCGGTCAGGGAAACGCTTTGCGTCCGGATCAGCAGATAAAAGCATCATCATCTGGACCTCTAAACTGGAGGGCATCCTCAAATACACGTGAGAACTGCTGTCTCAAAGCTTTTACTTCAGGTGTTGTTTGAAGTGTGACTGGTGAATAATTCTAATGTCATTGAACTTTGATTTAGTACGTCATGTCCCATCATGCAGTGCTCAGATCCATCAGAACAGACTTGTGTTCACAGCTTTAGTGATTCGTGTGTATTTGTGTTTTGTCTCTCAGGCACAATGACTCGATCCAGTGTGTGTCGTACAACCCCGTCACACACCAGCTGGCCTCGTGTTCCTCGGGAGACTTCGGTGAGTGTGTGTTTGTGACACAACTACAACTGAAGCAAGAAATAATGCAGGGCAGTGGATTGTGAAGATCTCTATACAACAGGACAGGTGTCTGAAAGTGAAATGATCATTAATCAATTCACGTTATATATATATATATATTTGACTTTTTATGGGGTCCCGGATCCCTCCAGCCTCCCCTCGTTTCCTATCAAATGGATTAGAAAAGCTTTAAACCAACCCTTACAATCTGAATGGCGTTTGGCCAGTTCACTACGACTGCCGTGGTTTACATGCGACTTCTTTATTCGGACTGTTCGACTAGTCTGATCACAGTCGGATCATCGGGGTCCATGTAAACGCAGGTACTGATGCAAACGTCATCTAATATGAGACAATTCCAGCTGTAAAGACAATAGAGTCGTTATTCAGATCAATTCAGTTCATCTGATAGTGTCACTGCAGTCAGTAATGTCACTGGATATTGAAGGTGCTCATACGAGTTCACAGACTCGTTTCTCTGAAAAACACTTCCACAGCCGGTTATTTAAAGGGTAACTAAACCCTAAAACTACCTCTTTTAGTTAATGATCTGTAAGACTGGGGCTTTATTAGTGCTGTTCATTTATTCGAGTACATTTTTGACATTTGGGTATAAAGTGTTTTAATTCTACAATATATGGTGTAAAACGTTTGAGTGCTGCCCCCTTCAGGTTGAACGGTGGCGACTGCAGTTGTTTCCCTGCGTGACGTAAGCAGGAACGAGCTCACCGCACCCTTGGCATAGGCTCAGCCTCAGTCAGGAGTTGGAAACGATCAGGATAGCGTATATTAGCATCTAGTTAGCATAGCATTTGTATAGTTATTTAGCTTCTCCACACAGCTCGCGCTGACCAGCGTCACAGTGCCAAACGCTGCTCCTCCTTCACATAGCAGCAAATTAGACTTAAAATACTCCGTCATTTATGGTCATACAGACGTAAGAAATATGAATAAATAAACTGTTAAATGTCTACTTTTGTATGTGTCCACTTACAATCGAAACTAAACATTGTGCTTTAGTAAAATAAAGAAAATAAACAGGGTGTGCTTTCTGCCTCTGCGTCTTTCTTTCTTTCTGGGGCACGTCTCTAAACTTAAAACTCAGCGAATACTAGTCACACAGGCATAAGCAATATATCTTTATAAACATTTAAGTCTCTGCTATTAAATTATCTAATTCAAAATGAAAACAAATATTCTCTGTTTATGTAATCTGTATGAAAAGATAGAGATGTCAGTCGTTCTCATGGCAACTCCTCATGTGAACACGCCTACAGAGCGCGCGCTATTGAAACGCGGGTCACATGTGCACACCCCCCGCTCAGCCCCGCCCCCCGCTCTGCTCCGCCCCGCCCCCTGCTCAGCCCCGCCCCCGCTATGCTCCGCCCCCCGCTCAGCCCCGCCCCCGCTCTGCTCCGCCCCCTGCTCAGCCCCGACTCATCAGCTACAGTGTGTTAGTCTCCTCGGCTTTCATTATCAACCGCGCTCGTTCCTGGTGTGTGTCCTCAAACTGGCGACCCGCGTGAGCGTCGAGTCTGAGGAGGCGGGGAAACAACGATCTTGATATTTTGAGTTTGGACTGCAGTACCTCTCTCCACCACTAGCTGTTATTCTTACAGACTGCACCTTTAAGTGTCTTTCAGACCGAGTGAAGGCGACAGTGACTCCATCAGTGACAGAATGGAGAAGGTGTTCATGAATCTGCAGCTGTGTTGACGTGTGTGTGTGTGTGTGTGTGTGTGTGTGGTCGCAGGTCTGTGGTCTCCAGAGCAGAAGTCCGTCTCCAAACACAAAGTGAGCAGTAAGATCACGTGCTGTGGGTGAGTGAGGACATCCACACGTAACCCTGATGTAGACTTCACATCGCTTTACTCAGAGAAACGTTTAACGCATGCATTTAGAAATCTGCCACCTGATCGCATTTTAGATGTTGTGTCTTGTATGAATCTTAAATGTCTTATAGCTAATTATTAATTGTATGATTGTTGCTGACACACGTAGCGTTGACGGGATGAGAATGAGTGTGTGTGTGATCTCAGGTGGACAAACGACGGCCAGTACCTGGCTCTGGGGATGATGAACGGTGTCGTGAGCATCAGAAACAAGAGCGGAGAAGAGAAGGTGAAGATCGAGCGTCCGGGCGGCTCGTCCTCGCCCATCTGGTCCATCGCCTGGAACCCGTCCAAGTACGATCAAGATAACCAGCTAATGATAACAGTTCAGCTAGCTATCATCACTGGCAGTGTGAGCATGTGTTCAGCTGATCTCTCACTGAACACATTCATATGCAGTGACACCACAAGCTTTTGGACAAACGTCTGGATGTTTTTTCATTGATAAAGTGGACGTGATTCTCTGACGTTTGACGAGCACAGAGAGTTTCCTCATTTCAGTCCTGTTAGACTAACCCTAACCCCGAGAGTTATGGCGTTTCCACAGCCGCTGGGTTCAGCCTCGTTTAGTTCGGTTCGTTTGGGCAGAAATGAACGATGTAATCGCACTGGTATCCGAGACAGTCGCTGAGAGAGCAGTCTGACCCGACGGGTTAAGCAGGAGATGCAGACGAGCTGAGACGCCTGATGGACATCAGTGTACTAAAACACACACTAATAGCACAGTGTATGAGGTGTTCAGTGAGCGTCGCATGGACCGGCTTTAATCGTCTGGTTTTAAAGTCTGAACGTCTCGTCTGAAATTTTCACACGTCAAAAAGTAAATACGACAATCACGTTGTTGTGACACGTTTGCACACTGCCTCCGAAACTTCCGTCCGTCATAAAACAATAGATTTCCTGCATTTTCCGCATCCGTAGCCAGCGGTTAACTACGAACCCGAACCCCGGTGAGCCGGTCCTGCGCCCGCTTAGAGAAACCACTACAACTACAAGTTAGACATCAGTTTCCTCTTCAAGACTGTTCAGAACTTTTTTTAAATCAGTGACATAAAAATGTAAAAATGTAGGGTTACACTTTATTTTAGTGTCATTGTTACATGTGTTACTACAGTAATAACTGTAAATCATGCAAAATTACATGCAATTTTAATCCCTGTTTCATAACAAGCAAACGGTTTATAGGTGTGGAAATGTCCTCAGATCGTAGTGAACGTCTCAAACCTTCCAGAGAAGTGGACGTCTGAACTTCACAAGATCACACAGATCCAAACACACTCCCGCTCCAGTGTAGACACACACACCATGCCTTGTGTTGATCTGTGTGTGAAACTCATGCAGTGTGTGTGATCAGACACCAGGGGGAGCCACTGCATAAGAGCAGTCGCAAACATCTCACTGAATCACAGAAGGGTTGAAGCGTACAGTACAGTATGCATCACGTGTGTGTGTGTGTGTGTGTGTGTGTGTGTGTGTGTGTGTGTGTGTGTTTCAGGGATGAACACAACGATATCTTGGCAGTGGCTGACTGGGGACAGAAGCTGTCGTTCTACCAGCTGAGTGGGAAACAGGTGTGTGTGTGTTTCACTGCTTGCTTTATTACACTGGGAAACACTGTCATGCCACGGTCTCGGAGAGGTCCAGTCCCAGTAGTAGTCCCTGGGACTTCTGATGTATGAAGAGCATCTTATTATAATATTACCGGCCCTTAATCTGCACGTTTACACACACCAGCCGACATTTGGTTCCACGAGCGACGACAGAGACCAGTTCTAACGCAATGATAAAGATCCAGCAGAGCCTGAAACTGTTCTGTGGTTGAGCACAGACGAGCACTGAACACTATTGACCAGAACATGTCACCGCTGTCTTATAAACACCTCAGGAACTGTGGACACTTGTGGAGAAGTTCAACATGATGATGAGATGATCAGTGTAACTCCACAACAACTACAGAGATGTCTCCACTAACATTCAGAAGCTCTTCCTGAGTCTCTCCGTAAGGCTGCACTCGCTACTGGTTATTCTGGGATTCTGGATGAGTGAGATTGGCCTGTTTCTGAAGCTCATGTAAAGACTCCGCCCTCTTCTGAACGGAGGCGGAGCTAAAGCTCATTTGCATTTAAAGGGACACACACAAAAACGGTGCGTTTTTGGTCCGGTATTTTGAGCTGAAATTTCACAGACACATTCTGGGGACGCCAGAGATTTATATTTTATAGTTATAAGTTTGAGTGATGTTATTCTGCAGCTCTTGTTGAGTTGGTCATGATTCCATGATGCGTTATTATAAAGTAGTCGATCACTGGAGCCATTTGTGATGCTCGTGCTTGACCTGGACTATCCATAAGTCTGCTCTACGCTAAAGTTGTGTTTTAAATGAGCAAGATATGCAATTTTCCATACGATCTCTATAAACAGGTTTAACAGGAGAAATCATGTGGAGCCGAACCGTCAGCGTCCTGGAAAACATCATGATCTTTACAGCTTTACACATGTCCTGCCCCAGGTGCTCATGGGAAGTGTAGTGATTAGGGGAAAGTATGCAGCGCTCGTTATGCGACTGTAATGCTGTGGCCTGCGGTGCTGTCTGAACACACACTTCATTACAGCGCTCGTTAAACACACACACACACTTCATTACTGCGCTGTTCTCAGAGCTCGTTAAACAGTTTACGAGGAAGTCTCGCTGATGACGGGATACTCAGACATCTGAGCTTCAGTATACAATCATGCACTGAGAATACATGACATGAAAATACAAGCACACACACACACACACACACGCGCACACACGTGCACACACACATAAACACACACACACACACACACGCGCACACAAGCGCACACACACACATGCACGCGCACACACGTGCACACACACATAAACACACACACACACACAAACACACACACACACACACAGAAACACACAGACACACACATCCGGCACTGGCTCCAGTCCAGAGATATCAGTGAAACCCAGAGATCATGTTTCCCTCACTCTCACCAACGCCTGTGTGTTTGTCAGGTGGGGAAGGACCGGCCGCTGACCTTTGACCCCTGCTGCGTGAGCTTCTTCTCGAAGGGCGAGTACCTGGTGATGAGCGGCTCGGACCGCCAGGCTTCGCTCTACACCCGAGACGGGGTTCGGCTCGGCACCGTCGGGGAGCAGAGCTCCTGGGTCTGGACCTGCCGCGTCAAGCCCGACTCCAACTACGTGGTCCGAGAGTTTGCAGTTACTCATGGGAATGTTCAGTTATAAGGATAGCTAGCTGTGGGAATGTTCAGTTATTAGGATAGCTAGCTGTGGGAATGTTCAGTTATAAGGATAGCTAGCTGTGGGAATGTTCAGTTATTAGGATAGCTAGCTGTGGGAATGTTCAGTTATAAGGCTAGCTAGCTGTGGGAATGTTCAGTTATAAGGCTAGCTAAGGCTAGCTAGCTGTGGGAATGTTCAGTTATAAGGATAGCTAGCTGTGGGAATGTTCAGTTATAAGGATAGCTAGCTGTGGGAATGTTCAGTTATAAGGCTAGCTAGCTGTGGGAATGTTCAGTTATAAGGCTAGCTAAGGCTAGCTAGCTGTGGGAATGTTCAGTTATAAGGATAGCTATCTGTGGGAATGTTCAGTTATAAGGATAGCTAGCTGTGGGAATGTTAAGTTATAAGGATAGCTAGCTGTGGGAATGTTAAGTTATAAGGCTAGCTAGCTGTGGGAATGTTCAGTTATAAGGCTAGCTAGCTGTGGGAATGTTCAGTTATAAGGATAGCTAGCTGTGGGAATGTTCAGTTATAAGGCTAGCTAGCTGTGGGAATGTTCAGTTATAAGGCTAGCTAAGGCTAGCTAGCTGTGGGAATGTTCAGTTATAAGGATAGCTATCTGTGGGAATGTTCAGTTATAAGGATAGCTAGCTGTGGGAATGTTCAGTTATAAGGCTAGCTAGCTGTGGGAATGTTCAGTTATAAGGCTAGCTAAGGCTAGCTAGCTGTGGGAATGTTCAGTTATAAGGATAGCTATCTGTGGGAATGTTCAGTTATAAGGATAGCTAGCTGTGGGAATGTTCAGTTATAAGGCTAGCTAGCTGTGGGAATGTTCAGTTATAAGGCTAGCTAAGGCTAGCTAGCTGTGGGAATGTTCAGTTATAAGGATAGCTATCTGTGGGAATGTTCAGTTATAAGGATAGCTAGCTGTGGGAATGTTCAGTTATAAGGCTAGCTAGCTGTGGGAATGTTCAGTTATAAGGCTAGCTAAGGCTAGCTAGCTGTGGGAATGTTCAGTTATAAGGATAGCTATCTGTGGGAAAGTTCAGTTATAAGGATAGCTAGCTGTGGGAATGTTCAGTTATAAGGATAGCTAGCTGTGGGAATGTTAAGTTATAAGGCTAGCTAGCTGTGGGAATGTTCAGTTATAAGGCTAGCTAGCTGTGGGAATGTTCAGTTATAAGGATAGCTAGCTGTGGGAATGTTCAGTTATAAGGATAGCTAGCTGTGGGAATGTTCAGTTATAAGGCTAGCTAGCTGTGGGAATGTTCAGTTATAAGGCTAGCTAAGGCTAGCTAGCTGTGGGAATGTTCAGTTATAAGGATAGCTATCTGTGGGAATGTTCAGTTATAAGGATAGCTAGCTGTGGGAATGTTCAGTTATAAGGATAGCTAGCTGTGGGAATGTTCAGTTATAAGGCTAGCTATCTGTGGGAATGTTCAGTTATAAGGATAGCTAGCTGTGGGAATGTTCAGTTATAAGGATAGCTAGCTGTGGGAATGTTCAGTTATAAGGCTAGCTAGCTGTGGGAATGTTCAGTTATAAGGCTAGCTAAGGCTAGCTAGCTGTGGGAATGTTCAGTTATAAGGATAGCTAGCTGTGGGAATGTTCAGTTATAAGGATAGCTAGCTGTGGGAATGTTCAGTTATAAGGCTAGCTAGCTGTGGGAATGTTCAGTTATAAGGCTAGCTAAGGCTAGCTAGCTGTGGGAATGTTCAGTTATAAGGATAGCTATCTGTGGGAATGTTCAGTTATAAGGATAGCTAGCTGTGGGAATGTTCAGTTATAAGGCTAGCTAGCTGTGGGAATGTTCAGTTATAAGGCTAGCTAAGGCTAGCTAGCTGTGGGAATGTTCAGTTATAAGGATAGCTATCTGTGGGAATGTTCAGTTATAAGGATAGCTAGCTGTGGGAATGTTCAGTTATAAGGATAGCTAGCTGTGGGAATGTTCAGTTATAAGGATAGCTAGCTGTGGGGATGTTCAGTTATAAGGATAGCTAGCTGTGGGAATGTTCAGTTATAAGGATAGCTAGCTGTGGGAATGTTCAGTTATAAGGATAGCTAGCTGTGGGAATGTTCAGTTATAAGGATAGCTAGCTGTGGGAATGTTCAGTTATAAGGATAGCTATCTGTGGGAATGTTAAGTTATAAGGCTAGCTAGCTGTGGGAATGTTCAGTTATAAGGATAGCTAGCTGTGGGAATGTTAAGTTATAAGGCTAGCTAGCTGTGGGAATGTTCAGTTATAAGGCTAGCTATCTGTGGGAATGTTCAGTTATAAGGCTAGCTAGCTGTGGGAATGTTCAGTTATAAGGATAGCTATCTGTGGGAAAGTTTAGTTATAAGGATAGCTAGCTGTGGGAATGTTCAGTTATAAGGATAGCTATCTGTGGGAATGTTCAGTTATAAGGATAGCTATCTGTGGGAATGTTCAGTTATAAGGATAGCTATCTGTGGGAAAGTTTAGTTATAAGGATAGCTAGCTGTGGGAATGTTCAGTTATAAGGATAGCTATCTGTGGGAATGTTCAGTTATAAGGATAGCTAGCTGTGGGAATGTTAAGTTATAAGGCTAGCTAGCTGTGGGAATATGTCTGGGCTATTGATTTTCATTATATTCATTACTGTAAGTTATAAATAACATTAATTTGAATCAGTGTAAGTTCACTGTAGCACAACAACATCAGTGCGCATCAGCACATTAGTTTAAATAATATAACTTACTACTTTGTTTTGTTAGCTTAAGAAATAATGTCACAATGCAAATCCTTAATGGTCCTAAAATAGACTTGACTTTTTATATGCAAAATATAATATTGTGGGTGAAATATGACACTCTTGACAGTGTGTGTGAGATCTGGTTTCTCTGCTGTTCTCGCCTCTCTCTAAGGCAGTGTATTAATAGCAGATTACAGGTGTAACATGTTACAGTGCATCTTTAATCAGGGAATGAGATGTGCGAGAACGTGAGTTTATTAGCCGTGTGAAAATCATCCCCAGCTACAAATCACAACTCTGCTTTTCTCTAACACGAGTTTATGAGCAGTGTGTTTGAGTTAGCAGCATTAGCTGAAGATGTGTTTGAGTTAGCAGGGTTAGGGTTAGCATTAGCTGAAGATGTGTTTGAGTTAGCAGGGTTAGGGTTAGCATTAGCTGAAGATGTTGAGTTTGCAGCATTAGCTGAAGATGTTGAGTTTGAGTTTGCAGCATTAGCTGAAGATGTTGAGTTAGCAGGGTTAGGGTTAGCATTAGCTGAAGATGTTGAGTTTGAGTTAGCAGGGTTAGGGTTAACATTAGCTGAAGATGTTGAGTTTGAGTTTGCAGCATTAGCTGAGGATGTTGAGTTTGAGTTTGCAGCATTAGCTGAGGATGTTGAGTTTGAGTTTGCAGCATTAGCTGAGGATGTTGAGTTTGCAGCATTAGCTGAGGATGTTGAGTTTGAGTTTGCAGCATTAGCTGAGGATGTTGAGTTTGCAGCATTAGCTGAAGATGTTGAGTTTGAGTTTGCAGCATTAGCTGAGGATGTTGAGTTTGAGTTTGCAGCATTAGCTGAAGATGTTGAGTTTGAGTTTGCAGCATTAGCTGAAGAGTTAGGGTTAGGGTTAGCATTAGCTGAAGAGTTAGGGTTAGGGTTAGCATTAGCTGAAGAGTTAGGGTTAGCATTAGCTGAAGCTGACGCGAGTGTGTGTGTGTCCCGCAGGTTTTAGGCTGCCAGGACGGCACCATCGCCTTCTTCCAGCTCATCTTCAGCACGGTTCATGGCTTATACAAGGACCGCTATGCCTACAGGGACAGCATGACCGACGTCATCGTGCAGCACCTCATCACCGAGCAGAAAGGTGCCGTGACATCACACTTTACACATGACATCATCATGTTCACACATGCCACCCTCAAACACAGCTGGGAGCAAATAACCTTAGGTTGGATATGACAGGATGATGATATATTTGCAGGAGACATGATGGGAATATCTTTCTTTACTTTCTTCATATATGTGTCCGTATGTGTGTGTGTGTATGTGTCCGTGTATGTGTGTGTGTGTGTGTGTGTGTGTGTGCTGGGGAGCTGGGGAGGTGGAGCTGGGGGGGTGGAGCTGGGGGGGTGGAGCTGTGGAGGTGGAGCTGGAGCTGGAGCTGGGGGGTGGAGCTGGGGGGGTGGAGCTGGGGAGGTGGAGCTGGGGAGGTGGAGCTGGAGCTGGGGGGGTGGAGCTGGGGAGGTGGAGGTGGAGCTGGGGAGGTGGAGCTGGAGCTGGAGCTGGAGCTGGAGCTGGGGGGGTGGAGCTGGGGGGGTGGAGCTGGAGCTGGGGGGGTGGAGCTGGGGAGGTGGAGGTGGAGGTGGAGCTGGAGCTGGGGGGGTGGAGCTGGGGGGGTGGAGCTGGGGAGGTGGAGGTGGAGCTGGAGCTGGGGGGGTGGAGCTGGGGGGGTGGAGCTGGGGAGGTGGAGGTGGAGCTGGGGAGGTGGAGCTGGAGCTGGAGCTGGAGCTGGAGCTGGGGGGGTGGAGCTGGGGGGGTGGAGCTGGAGCTGGGGGGGTGGAGCTGGGGAGGTGGAGGTGGAGGTGGAGCTGGAGCTGGAGCTGGGGGGGTGGAGCTGGAGCTGGAGCTGGGGGGGTGGAGCTGTGGAGGTGGAGCTGGAGCTGGAGCTGGAGCTGGGGGGGTGGAGCTGGGGAGGTGGAGGGCTCTGTCCCAGAGTTCCTTGTGATAGTCTTGAATATGATCCATATCTGTGCTTTCCCTTGCCAGTGCGAATAAAGTGCCGTGAGTTGGTGAAGAAGATCGCCATCTACCGCAGCCGACTGGCCATTCAGCTTCCGGAGAAGATCCTGATCTACGAGCTTCACTCCGACGACTCCAACGACATGCATTACCGCGTCAAAGAGAAGATCTGCAGACGCTTCGAGTGCAACCTGCTGGTCGTCTGCTCACAACACATCATCCTCTGTCAGGTAAAGACACTGGGGAAGTCATGTGACCGTGCTGAATGTGCCGAGTCATGTGATGTTACATCAGATCCACCAGTGAATGATGGAGATTCAAGTTTTTTTTCTCAACTTTAAGAAAGTTTGCATGAAGACCAACAAGAAAAGTGTTCCCTTTCGAGGGAACAAGACGCTGCGTCTAAAGACGACACTCTGAAGAACGCCTTCAGCGTGATGCGTCTGAAGCCTGTATGGAGTTAGTCCAATCTCATGCGACGGCGTAGCGAAAGCTATACGCGTTCTATGTTGCCTTGTGCGTCTTATCTGGTGTTGTTTGTCCCAGTATTCACATATATCTTTCAGTTTGCAGGGCTTAAAGTACTCCGGCCGGGGGCCGGTCCGGCATCCGGCGCAGGCAAAATGTATTTATCAGGCTGCAAATTACAGTCGGAGGCACTTTCGGCGCGGACGCGCTTGTAAAAAACTAGCGCGTCGCACCGCGTCGCTTCCATTATGAGTGTGCATACCGCGCGGCTACATTTGAAATAACGAACTTGAGTGCGCAAAAGACGCGATATGTGAACAGGCCCTAATCTGACTTGAATAACACACCGGTCCCCTTCAACCTACCACCTTGATTCAAGAGTCAGCGCGCACAGCTGTCACAGCCAATGGGAGCATGATATTAGGTTGTCTTAGCCAATTGCTAGAGAGGAGGGCGGATCTTGTGCAGGAACCAGTTCGCAGTTAGCTTCAGAGCTGCCAACTGTCACGCATTCACTGTGAGACACACGCAATTGACACTTCACACCCTCTCACGACACACATCAATTTTCTCACGCACAGAAAAATCGCGAAGCAAAGAGGACACGGAGACCGGCAGACTAGACAGAGCAGTTACTTATGATGTAAAAAAATCTCAGCTCTCAGACTCTGTCACTTTTATTACGAAATTCAAACAATAAATACCGTTTTGGTGCTTGTAAATGTGACGCGACCACTGATCTATATAGAATGACATTATATAGATCAGTGGACACGACAGATCCCTAGCGGCAGGTGAACCGATCATCTCTAGCTAGTAAATAAACACGAATGAACAATGTTGAAAGATACAGTACAACTTACCGAAATGTATATTCCTCATCCTTAATATCGACCAATCAATCAAACAAAGGGGTCAATAAAACAGCTGGAGAACAATTATGTCACATTACATTTACCTCAGGAAAGCCATTTGATGACCATAATATAGGCTATAGCACGTTAGTTGGCTAGAAAAAAAGAGCTATAGAGAGTATTTTGCTAAATATGTGTACTATATTACACATTTATTATATTTTTACTTATATCATTAAATAAAGTTGTTATTATAATAACGCATTATATATCTCTCAGTATGTTTACAGCATTAGGTGAGTTGTTGTTTTCTTAAGAAAAATGAATGCCTATCATGTGTAGGCTACCTAATATTTATCCAAATGAGTCAATATTAAATCAAATCACAATAATTGAATTGAATTGAAAACCAGAAATTGTACCATGTAGCCTAGCCTAAACATTGTAACATGTTGTCACTAAGCCTAATAAAATTCAGTTTAGTTACTAAAATGTTTCGACAATCACAATACACTTATTGTGATGCAATAATTTTTTTTACATTCACTGCGTTTCACCAGCATCCTGCGGCGTCATCCCTAAAGGCTCCAAACCCTGCCGTATTACACTGGCTTCGGTGGGCAAGGAG
>NC_140232.1:343386-435886 GCF_951802725.1 Rutilus rutilus
CGGCCCAGTCCCCGCATGCCTCGCTCTCTCCTGAGGAAACCCCTCGCCGGCCCAGTCCCCGCATGCCTCGCTCTCTCCTGAGGAAACCCCTCGCCGGCCCAGTCCCCGCATGCCTCGCTCTCTCCTGAGGAAACCCCTCGCCGGCCCAGTCCCCGCATGCCTCGCTCTCTCCTGAGGAAACCCCTCGCCGGCCCAGTCCCCGCATGCCTCGCTCTCTCCTGAGGAAACCCCTCGCCGGCCCAGTCCCCGCATGCCTCGCTCTCTCCTGAGGAAACCCCCTCGCCGGCCCAGTCCCCGCATGCCTCGCTTTCTCCTGAGGAAACCCCCTCGCCGGCCCAGTCCCCGCGTGCCTCGCTTTCTCCTGAGGAAACCCCCTCGCCGGCCCAGTCCCCGCATGCCTCGCTCTCTCCTGAGGAAACCCCTCGCCGGCCCAGTCCCCGCGTGCCTCGCTCTCTCCTGAGGAAACCCCCTCGCCGGCCCAGTCCCCGCATGCCTCGCTTTCTCCTGAGGAAACCCCCTCGCCGGCCCAGTCCCCGCATGCCTCGCTCTCTCCTGAGGAAACCCCCGCGCCGGCCCAGTCCCCGCGTGCCTCGCTCTCTCCTGAGGAAACCCCCTCGCCGGCCCAGTCCCCGCGTGCCTCGCTCTCTCCTGAGGAAACCCCTCGCCGGCCCAGTCCCCGCGTGCCTCGCTCTCTCCTGAGGAAACCCCTCGCCGGCCCAGTCCCCGCGTGCCTCGCTCTCTCCTGAGGAAACCCCCTCGCCGGCCCAGTCCCCGCGTGCCTCGCTCTCTCCTGAGGAAACCCCCTCGCCGGCCCAGTCCCCGCATGCCTCGCTCTCTCCTGAGGAAACCCCCTCGCCGGCCCAGTCCCCGCATGCCTCGCTCTCTCCTGAGGAAACCCCCTCGCCGGTCCTGTTCACGCGCGTCATGCAGAGCCCTCTCGAGCTCTCTGCATGTCCCAGACGGACACTATGAGTGAGTTTCACAATGCTTGCTGAAACTGCGTCACTCACATCGGCGAAAGGAAGAAAGAGAGTGTTTGAGTCCCGCCGAGGCCGACCAACCTCCATTTCTCACACATTTCCCAGTCCCCTCTTAGTTCGGGCGGCTGGAAATGTCAATATCGCAACTAACGTGTCTGTTATAAAACATGCACACCTGTAACAAATGCCGTTTTTACAGGCGACACAAAGCATGCCGCTCTCTTCTCTGCTCGCGCTAACTGTCTTACGTCATTCCCCCCGTGGCTCAGTGGTGGAATCTTTGCACCAGAGACCCGTGTTCGAATTCCGGCTCTGGCAGCAGGTGAAAATTATATAACAGCTGCTCTCTTCACTGCGCTCGCAGCCAGCTTTCTTACGATACAGAAAGCAACCCCGGCCCTCGCGCCCTCTCGTTCTCACATTCTACAGAGAGACTTTTCCCAATTCACCCCCCCACCCCAGTAGTGGAATTTAAGACTTTCGAGCCAGAGACCTGAGTTCGAATCGCGGCTGCGTGTCTCCCAGCTGAATCTTTCACCGAAGCGAACAAGCTCACGCCGGCCCCGCCCCGAGTGATTCACTCTCTTTGGCAGCGTCTGAAGACGGGGTAGGTCGAGCTCATCTTTGACCCTGGAGGTGTAATAAATGTAGGTTGTATGTCACGCATGGCGATCTGGCCACTTACTAATCACACACACACACACACACACTTACACTCACACACACACACACACTCTCAAGACATTCTACCTTCTGTCTGATCCGACCTGTCAGCTGACTAAGTGTGCGTGTGCGTGTGTGTGTGTGTGCAGGAGCCCAATGCCAACAGCGTGGCGTGGAACACACAGTGTGAGGACATGCTGTGCTTCTCTGGCGGTGGGTATCTGAACATCAAGGCCAGCAGTTTCCCCGTGCACCAGCAGAAGCTGCAGGGCTTCGTCGTCGGCTACAACGGCTCCAAGATCTTCTGCCTGCACGTGTACTCCATGGCCGCGGTCGAGGTGCCTCAGGTGCGGACACAGGAAGTGATGTCAGAGGACACTCACATGACAGGAGTTACAGGCACAGGCAGTCGGGATGAGAAACTACATTCAGATTTAAATATTTCCAAAATTCCATTTGTAAAGATTATTTCACACCTCCTGATTTGACAGAGTTAATCATTCCTGGTCGACATGTTTTATTGGTCCTGGAACAAGTTAATCCCTAACCCATGAATATAACCTGCTCACCCTAACCCATGAATATAACCTGCTCACCCTAACCGTACCCATGAATATAACCTGCTCACCCTAACTGTACCCATAAAACCTGCTCACCCTAACCGTACCCATAAAACCTGCTCACCCTAACCATACCCATGAATATAACCTGCTCACCCTAACCGTACCCATAAAACCTGCTCACCCTAACCGTACCCATAAAACCTGCTCACCCTAACCGTACCCATGAATATAACCTGCTCACCCTAACCGTACCCATGAATATAACCTGCTCACCCTAACCGTACCCATAAAACCTGCTCACCCTAACCGTACCCATAAATATAACCTGCTCACCCTAACCGTACCCATGAATATAACCTGCTCACCCTAACCGTACCCATGAATATAACCTGCTCACCCTAACCGTACCCATGAATATAACCTGCTCACCCTAACCGTACCCATAAAACCTGCTCACCCTAACCGTACCCATGAATATAACCTGCTCACCCTAACCGTACCCATAAAACCTGCTCACCCTAACCGTACCCATGAATATAACCTGCTCACCCTAACCGTACCCATGAATATAACCTGCTCACCCTAACCGTACCCATAAAACCTGCTCACCCTAACCGTACCCATGAATATAACCTGCTCACCCTAACCGTACCCATAAAACCTGCTCACCCTAACCGTACCCATGAATATAACCTGCTCACCCTAACCGTACCCATGAATATAACCTGCTCACCCTAACCGTACCCATAAAACCTGCTCACCCTAACCGTACCCATAAAACCTGCTCACCCTAACCGTACCCATGAATATATCCTGCTCACCCTAACCGTACCCATGAATATAACCTGCTCACCCTAACCGTACCCATAAAACCTGCTCACCCTAACCGTACCCATAAAACCTGCTCACCCTAACCGTACCCATAAAACCTGCTCACCCTAACCATACCCATAAAACCTGCTCCTAACCGTACCCATAAAACCTGCTCACCCTAACCGTACCCATAAAACCTGCTCACCCTAACCGTACCCATAAAACCTGCTCACCCTAACCGTACCCATAAATATAACCTGCTCACCCTAACCGTACCCATAAAACCTGCTCACCCTAACCGTACCCATGAATATAACCTGCTCACCCTAACCGTACCCATAAAACCTGTTCACCCTAACCGTACCCATAAAACCTGCTCACCCTAACCGTACCCATAAAACCTGCTCACCCTAACCGTACCCATAAAACCTGTTCACCCTAACCGTACCCATAAAACCTGCTCACCCTAACCGTACCCATGAATATAACCTGCTCACCCTAACCGTACCCATAAAACCTGTTCACCCTAACCGTACCCATAAAACCTGCTCACCCTAACCGTACCCATAAAACCTGCTCACCCTAACCGTACCCATAAAACCTGTTCACCCTAACCGTACCCATGAATATAACCTGCTCACCCTAACCGTACCCATAAAACCTGCTCCTAACCGTACCCATAAAACCTGCTCACCCTAACCGTACCCATAAAACCTGCTCACCCTAACCGTACCCATAAAACCTGCTCACCCTAACCGTACCCATAAATATAACCTGCTCACCCTAACCGTACCCATAAAACCTGCTCACCCTAACCGTACCCATAAAACCTGCTCACCCTAACCGTACCCATAAATATAACCTGCTCACCCTAACCGTACCCATAAAACCTGCTCACCCTAACCGTACCCATGAATATAACCTGCTCACCCTAACCGTACCCATAAAACCTGTTCACCCTAACCGTACCCATAAAACCTGCTCCTAACCGTACCCATAAAACCTGCTCACCCTAACCGTACCCATAAAACCTGTTCACCCTAACCGTACCCATAAAACCTGCTCACCCTAACCGTACCCATAAAACCTGTTCACCCTAACCGTACCCATATAACCTGCTCACCCTAACCGTACCCATAAATATAACCTGCTCACCCTAACCGTACCCATAAAACCTGCTCACCCTAACCGTACCCATAAATATAACCTGCTCACCCTAACCGTACCCATAAAACCTGTTCACCCTAACCGTACCCATAAAACCTGCTCACCCTAACCGTACCCATAAAACCTGCTCACCCTAACCGTACCCATAAAACCTGCTCACCCTAACCGTACCCATAAAACCTGTTCACCCTAACCATACCCATAAAACCTGCTCACCCTAACCGTACCCATAAATATAACCTGCTCACCCTAACCGTACCCATAAATATAACCTGCTCACCCTAACCGTACCCATAAAACCTGCTCACCCTAACCGTACCCATAAAACCTGTTCACCCTAACCATACCCATAAAACCTGCTCACCCTAACCGTACCCATGAATATAACCTGCTCACCCTAACCGTACCCATAAATATAACCTGCTCACCCTAACCGTACCCATAAAACCTGCTCACCCTAACCGTACCCATAAATATAACCTGCTCACCCTAACTGTACCCATAAAACCTGTTCACCCTAACCGTACCCATAAAACCTGCTCACCCTAACCGTACCCATAAAACCTGCTCACCCTAACCGTACCCATAAAACCTGCTCACCCTAACCGTACCCATAAAACCTGCTCACCCTAACCGTACCCATAAAACCTGTTCACCCTAACCGTACCCATAAATATAACCTGCTCACCCTAACCGTACCCATAAAACCTGCTCACCCTAACCGTACCCATAAAACCTGCTCACCCTAACCGTACCCATAAAACCTGTTCACCCTAACCGTACCCATAAATATAACCTGCTCACCCTAACCGTACCCATAAAACCTGCTCACCCTAACCGTACCCATAAAACCTGCTCACCCTAACCGTACCCATAAAACCTGCTCACCCTAACCGTACCCATAAAACCTGTTCACCCTAACCGTACCCATGAATATAACCTGCTCACCCTAACCGTACCCATAAAACCTGTTCACCCTAACCGTACCCATGAATATAACCTGCTCACCCTAACCGTACCCATGAATATAACCTGCTCACCCTAACCGTACCCATAAAACCTGCTCACCCTAACCGTACCCATAAAACCTGCTCACCCTAACTGTACCCATAAAACCTGTTCACCCTAACCGTACCCATAAAACCTGCTCACCCTAACCGTACCCATGAATATAACCTGCTCACCCTAACCGTACCCATGAATATAACCTGCTCACCCTAACCGTACCCATAAAACCTGTTCACCCTAACCGTACCCATAAAACCTGCTCACCCTAACCGTACCCATAAAACCTGCTCACCCTAACCGTACCCATGAATATAACCTGCTCACCCTAACCGTACCCATGAATATAACCTGCTCACCCTAACCGTACCCATAAAACCTGCTCACCCTAACCGTACCCATATAACCTGCTCACCCTAACCGTACCCATGAATATAACCTGCTCACCCTAACCGTACCCATAAAACCTGCTCACCCTAACCGTACCCATATAACCTGCTCACCCTAACCGTACCCATAAAACCTGCTCACCCTAACCGTACCCATGAATATAACCTGCTCACCCTAACCGTACCCATAAAACCTGCTCACCCTAACCGTACCCATGAATATAACCTGCTCACCCTAACCGTACCCATAAAACCTGCTCACCCTAACCGTACCCATGAATATAACCTGCTCACCCTAACCGTACCCATAAAACCTGCTCACCCTAACCGTACCCATGAATATAACCTGCTCACCCTAACCGTACCCATAAAACCTGCTCATCCTAACCGTACCCATGAATATAACCTGCTCACCCTAACCGTACCCATAAAACCTGCTCACCCTAACCGTACCCATAAAACCTGCTCACCCTAACCGTACCCATAAAACCTGCTCACCCTAACCGTACCCATGAATATAACCTGCTCACCCTAACCGTACCCATGAATATAACCTGCTCACCCTAACCGTACCCATAAAACCTGCTCACCCTAACCGTACCCATAAAACCTGCTCACCCTAACCGTACCCATGAATATAACCTGCTCACCCTAACCGTACCCATAAAACCTGCTCACCCTAACCGTACCCATATAACCTGCTCACCCTAACCGTACCCATGAATATAACCTGCTCACCCTAACCGTACCCATAAAACCTGCTCACCCTAACCGTACCCATGAATATAACCTGCTCACCCTAACCGTACCCATGAATATAACCTGCTCACCCTAACCGTACCCATAAAACCTGCTCACCCTAACCGTACCCATGAATATAACCTGCTCACCCTAACCGTACCCATAAAACCTGCTCACCCTAACCGTACCCATGAATATAACCGTACCCATAAACTTAATTCAAAGAACAAACAAGATTATTATACTGACCCCGCTGACAGATATTTGTTCTTGTTTTAAGCACTTAAGCATTTGTTCACATTTTTCAGAAAACAAGACTTTCTCCAGTAAGTGTATCTTGATTTAAGAATGTTTAGATATTTTTGCTGGAAAACGCACATGTAAACGTCTAGTTTCTGTGAATAAATAATCATCTTCTAAAGTAACCCTGTCCTGCATGAGCCTCTGCTTGAGTGTGCTGTGTCTGTGCTGTGTGTGCAGTCGGCCCCGATGTACCAGTACCTGGAGCGCCGCATGTTTCAGGAGGCCTATCAGATCGCCTGTCTGGGAGTGACGGACAGCGACTGGAGGGATCTGGCCACCGAGGCGCTCGAGGGACTCGACTTCCACACCGCCAAGAGAGTGAGCTCAGCTCTGTCTCTACTCTGTCCTGAGGTGATGAGAACGTTTCCGCTCATGTCTCCTGTTCTGTGTCTCTCACAGGCCTTCATCAGGGTTCGAGATCTGCGCTATCTGGAGCTCATCAGCAGCATCGAAGTGAGACCCGTTACTCTCTTTATCTCATCCTTCACTTAAAATAGAAGTCATTTTCTGCTCAATAATCATTCACATTTTTAGAAAACATTGTTGTAAAGGATAGATTTGTACTTTTCAAAAACATTAAGGAATCCGTATTTATACAGACTCTTCAGACTTATGAAGACTCAGGACTGTTTTGTGTCTCTGAGCAACACATGACGGTGTTTCGTCTCTGAATGAACGAATCGGTTGAACGATGATCGGTTGATTCAATGACTCATTCATTAAAACAAGTCAAATGCTTCGATCCTGAATGAATCGGCTGTATGAATGAATCGGTTGAATCTCAATAGCCCCTTTCACACAGAGATTCCGGAAAATACACGGATAAAGTGAACCGGGATTTGACCCGGGTTCGTTTGATTTTGCTTCATTCACACTGCCAGTGATTTTCCTGAATCAGAGAGTGCGTTCACACACAAGCCGTGAAAATCCTGTAAAGACACGTGACATCGATGTGACTTGTAATGTCTCAGCAGCATCTTAAGTTTGCTTATGAGCTGCGATCTCTCTCTCTCTCTCTCTTGTGCTTGCTAACCACGCTTGTGCATTTTTTTTCTCTGATTCGATCATAAACTAGCGCATTACGTAACGTTTCACAGCTGGCGAACGATCCCGGCTTCAGCGTCATCACTACGACACGGCATTATTGCGGCTTTTGTTCACACAGCGCGCGTTCCAGGAATGAACACGGCAATATTACTAGCTCCCCAACCCGGCATCGATCCCGGCATCAATCCCGGGTCGTGTTTGCGTTCACACTGAAGGCGTTCTGGCAATTTCCCAGGATCAACGCGCTGTGTGAAAGGGCTAATGACTCACTCGTTAACAGAGACTTGCTGCCACCTACTGGCGGTTTTAATTTAACAATTAAGGTATCTTTTCGTTTTAAAAATCATTTCTAATATCATTCTAATCTAATATAATTTCTAATCATCATCTAATATATTCAACTATTTGTTTAAAACATCAGTCCTGCATGTGTATCTGCAGGTTAAATGCATTCATGTCCCACTGATCTGCATAAAACAGTCTGTGTAAATGCCACTTCAGATGAAGCTTCTGTGTTTTCTCTGCACTACAAAGATGCATTTTGTTGATACTGATTTCATTTGATTGTTAACATCCCTATTGTGTCTTATTATTCTAATAGAATTTGATTTAATGTAAGGATAAAAAAAGAAATAATGATATGCATTTCTGAGGTGAGGCAGCGTCAGTGACGTGTTCGGCCTCCAGGGGGCGAAGCAAACACAAGAGAAGTGATAAAACTCTCCGCTACAAAATAACAGCTCGATGGTTTAACAATTGGAATTAATATTGTCATTTTACAGTTCTGTAAAATTATTTTTGTTATTATTTCATACTCATTTGTTCCATTTATTATATACTGGAACAGAGCCTAATTGAATTTGTTCTTGCCTGATGATCAGCTCATTCACATGCGTTCAGAGAGAAGGGAGCCGACACGTCTGCTAATAGAGTATTATAGTGTTGAATGAAAGAAACCCAGTCAGGTTTGGAACGGGTGATGGAAGAATGTTCATGAAAAACATCAACTGTTCCTTTAAAATGCATCTTAGTTGATGTGTGTGTGTGTCTGTGTGTGTGTGTGTGTGTGTGTGTGTGTGTGTGTGTGTGTGTGTGTGTGTGTGTGTGTGTGTGTGTGAATGTGTGATTAGGACAGCTTGTGTTCTGGGAAAGAAAGTTTGTGTTGTTCAGAAATGCTTTTGATGTCTGGAGTTATGAATGGAAACAATGAACTATTGAGTTTGTGTGTGAGGGTTTGTGTATGTGTGTGTGTGTGTGTGTGTGTGTGTGTGTGTGAGAGAGAGTTTGTGTGTGTGTGTGTGTGTGTGTGTGTGTGTGTGTGTGTGTGTGTGTGTGTGTGTGTGTGTGTGTGTATGTGTGTGCAGAAGAGGAAGAGGAGGGGTGAGAGTGATCGCCAGCTCTTACATTTACATTTACATTATTCATTTAGCAGACGCTTTTAACTAACAGTAGGACAACAATATGCAAGTGCCGTGACCCTTCTCAGTTTAATCCAACGCAGTACATGTTATTTTTTATATTTAATTTTTTATAATAGAATAGAAGAGAAGAGAAAGTGTTAGGGCCCTATTTTAACGATCTGAAACGCAAGTGTCAAAGCGCAAAGCGCAAGTAACTTTGTGGGCGGATCTCGGGCGCTGTTGCTATTTTCCCGGCGGGATAAATGACTCTTGCGCCCGACGCAAATCTAAAATGTGTTGGTCTGAAGAGCTTCATTACTCATAGGTGTGGTTTGGGCGTAACGTGAAATAAACCAATCAGAGCGACATCTCACATTCCCTTTAAGAGCAGGCGCGCTTGTTCTAAAGCGGATTCCTATTATAACGGCGGATTTGCCAGGCGTGCGCCAGGAGCGGTTCACAGCCGAGGAGACCGACGTTCCCGTCAGGGCCGTAAAACACAGAGAAGTGACATTGGGGATGGAGAAACAAACACACCCAAATTAGCTTCGGTTAAACAGGCGTATGATAATTTGGGCGTATGATTAAATGTGTAAGCTAGATTTATGCCTATTTTATTTTCAC
This sequence comes from Rutilus rutilus, assembly GCF_951802725.1. Classification (NCBI taxonomy): domain Eukaryota; kingdom Metazoa; phylum Chordata; class Actinopteri; order Cypriniformes; family Leuciscidae; genus Rutilus; species Rutilus rutilus. The sequence goes on from NC_140232.1 coordinate 353,082, forward strand.
ATCTTCATGGACACAACAATGATTTCCCTCGTGTATTAATATGAATAAATGAATGAAATCTTTATTTCGAACAATTAAAAAATAAATTAAACCAAAGACAGCAACACATTAAATATCCATCAATAAAAATAAAACAAAATCAAGAACAAAATTATTATTTATTTTTTTTGCATAATAATCACACTGTTCGAAAAGGGATACGTAGAAGCCCTAGGCTTATCAAGACCTACAAGACCTAATATTTTTCCTAGTACTAATGTATGATTTGCAAAAATGAAAACGGCTGCTTCTGTGTAGATGAGAGCATCAAATTGTAACGCGCGTTGTGCACACGCTACATTGATTATGGCCAAGCATGCGCCCTTAAAATAGCATGAATAACATGCAGAACGCGCCACTGACTTTAGACTAGGTTTTTCCTGGTCACTGGCGGAATTGTTTTCTAAACCTGCAAAATAGCATGAGGGAACGTTTGCGCCGGAACACGCCTCCTCTTTGCGCTGAACCGCCCCGGGGAGCGCAAGTGTATTTGCTAGTTAACCGACGTGCATCTGTGGAGGGAAAAGTCCGCTTTGCGCGGGTGCAAAATAGGAATGATACATGCGTCAGTGTACAAAGTCAATTGCGCTGGGTGCAAGATAGGGCCCTTAGTATTACTTACTTGTAGTACTAACTTACCAATTAGTATTGGGTGGCAGTGGCTCAGTGGTTCGATCCCCGGTTCCACCTGACCAAGTGTCGAGGTGTCCATGAGCAAGACACCTAACCCCAGCTGCTCCCGACGAGCTGGATGGCTCCTTGCATGGCTGACACCGCCATCAGTGTATGATTGAGTGAATGAATGGGTGAATGTGAGGCATTATGTAAAGCGCTTTGGTGGCCATGGGTCTGTTGAAAGTGCTATATAAATGCAGTCCATTTACCATTTACCATTACTGGATCAAGTGCTGTTGAAAAAGAAGCGTCTTCAGCCGTTTCTTGTGGCTATGGACTCAGCCGCTCTGGTTGAGTTAGATCATTCCTCCAGCAGGGAACAGTCCAGGTGAAGGTCCGAGAAAGAGATTTTGTGCCTCTTTGAGATGATGCACCACAAGACAACGCTCGCTTGCAGAGCGCAAGTTTCTGGATGGCACATAAGTCTGAAGTAATGAGTTTTAAGTAAAAGGGAGCAGAGTCAGTGGTTGCTCTGTAGGCAAACGTCAGTGACTTGAATTTGATGCGAGCAGCAACTGGCAACCAGTGCAGTGTAGTGAAGGAGAGGAGTGACGTGTCTCTTCGGCTCTTTAAAGACCACTCTAGCTGCAGCATATGGATCAGTTGCAGAGGTTTGGCAGAGCAAGCTGGAAGACCGGCCAGGAGAGCGTTAGAACTAGCGCTTGGACAAGGAGTTGTGTAGCTTTGATAGGAAGGGCCTGATCCTCCTGATGCTGTACAAGGCAAATCTACAGGACCGGGCAGTTCTAGCAATGTGGTCTGTGTAGTTCAACTGATCATCAATTACCACTCCAAGGTTCCTGGCTGACCTTGATGGAGTTAAGGATGACGAGTCTAGCTGAATAGTGAAGTTGTGATGAAGTGTTGGGTTGGCTGGGACCACAAGTAGCTCTGTCTTCACAAGGTTTAGTTGAAGGTGGTGGTCCTTCATCCAGCCAGAAATGTCTGTCAGGCTGAGATACGATCAGCTACCGTCGGACCCTCCGGCTGGAATGAGAGGTAGAGTTGTGTGTCATCTGTGTAGCAGTGATAGGAAAAGCCATGTTTCTGAATCACAGATCCTAGTGATGTCGTGTAGATGGAGAAGAGAAGCGGTCCCAGCACTGAGCCCTGAGGCACTCCAGTAGCTAGATGTTGGGTCTTAGACTCCACACCCCTCCACAATACCATAAAGGACCTACCTGAGAGGTAAGACTTGAACCACTGGAGTGCGGTTCCCGAGATGCCCTTCATCTTTAGGATTGACAGGAGGATCTGGTGGTTAACTGTGTCAAAGGCAGCAGACAGATCCAGCAGGATGAGAACTGAGGATTTGGAAGCTGCTCTTGCCAGTCTCAGAGCTTCAGTTAGTGAGAGCAGGGCCGTCTCAGTTGAGTGTCCGCTTTTGATACCAGACTGATTGTTGTCCAAAAGGTTGTTCTGTGTAAGGAATGAAGAGATCTGGTTGAATGCAACTTGTTCAAGTGTTTTCGCGACGAATGGAAGGACAGATACCGGTCTGTAATTTTCAGATGCGCTGTATGTAGAGTGGGTTTCTTAAGCAGTGGGGTTACACGAGCCTGCTTAAATGCTGTGGGAAAGATCCCAGTGTGAAGAGAGGTGTTTATGATGTGTGTGAGTGCGGGTACAACTGAGGATGAAATGGCTTGAAGTAGGTTAGTGGGAATAGGATCAAGCGGACAGGTGGTAGAGCGATTGGAAAGGAGGAGTTTGGAGACTTCTGCCTCTGAAAGTAGAGAGAAGGAGGGGAGAAAGTGTGTGTTAGCTGGTAAAATGTGTGTGTCAGTTTGTGGATTGGTAAATTGGCCGCTGATGGTGTTTGTTTTATTTATGAAGAATGTGGCAAAATCGTCAGCTGTTAGGGTTGATGAAGGAGGAGGAGGAGGAGGGTTGAGAAGAGAGGAGAAGGTTTTGAAAAGCATGCGAGAGTCAGAAGAATTGTTAATTTTGTTGTGATAGTAAGTCATTTTAGCAGTAGAGATATTAGCAGAGAAGGAAGAGAGGAGGGATTGATAAAGATCAAGGTCAGTAGGATCTTTCGATTTGCACCACTTCCTCTGTGTGTGGCGCGGGCTGGCCTGGAGGAAAGGGGGCAGAAGTTGTCCAAGCAGGAGGTTAAAGTGGAGAAAAGAGTATCAGTTGCACTGTTAGTATCTAGTGTTGAAAGCTGATCAGGTGGAGGAAGTGTGGATGAGACCAGAGAGGATAGACGAGAGGGTGAGAGTGAGCTTAGGTTTCGCCGAAAGGTGACCTATGGAGGGGTGTGTGTTGTGTTCTGAGGCAGGTGACCTATGGAGGGGTGTGTATTGTGTTCTGAGGCAGGTGACCTGTGGAGGGGTGTGTGTTGTGTTCTGAGGCAGGTGACCTGTGGAGGGGTGTGTATTGTGTTCTGAGGCAGGTGACCTGTGGAGGAGCGTGTGTTGTGTTCTGAGGCAGGTGACCTGTGGAGGAGCGTGTGTTGTGTTCTGAGGCAGGTGACCTGTGGAGGAGCGTGTGTTGTGTTCTGAGGCAGGTGACCTGTGGAGGAGCGTGTGTTGTGTTCTGAGGTAGGTGACCTGTGGAGGAGCGTGTGTTGTGTTCTGAGGCAGGTGACCTATGGAGGAGTGTGTGTTGTGTTCTGAGGCAGGTGACCTATGGAGGGGTGTGTATTGTGTTCTGAGGCAGGTGACCTGTGGAGGAGCGTGTGTTGTGTTCTGAGGCAGGTGACCTGTGGAGGAGCGTGTGTTTTGTTCTGAGGCAGATGACCTGTGGAGGAGCGTGTGTTGTGTTCTGAGGCAGGTGACCTGTGGAGGAGCGTGTGTTGTGTTCTGAGGCAGGTGACCTGTGGAGGAGCGTGTGTTTTGTTCTGAGGCAGGTGACCTGTGGAGGAGCGTGTGTTGTGTTCTGAGGCAGATGACCTGTGGAGGAGCGTGTGTTGTGTTCTGAGGCAGGTGACCTGTGGAGGAGCGTGTGTTGTGTTCTGAGGCAGGTGACCTATGGAGGAGTGTGTGTTGTGTTCTGAGGCAGGTGACCTGTGGAGGAGCGTGTGTTTTGTTCTGAGGCAGGTGACCTGTGGAGGAGCGTGTGTTTTGTTCTGAGGCAGGTGACCTGTGGAGGAGCGTGTGTTGTGTTCTGAGGCAGGTGACCTGTGGAGGAGCGTGTGTTGTGTTCTGAGGCAGATGACCTGTGGAGGAGCGTGTGTTGTGTTCTGAGGCAGATGACCTGTGGAGGAGCGTGTGTTGTGTTCTGAGGCGGGTGACCTGTGGAGGAGCGTGTGTTGTGTTCTGAGGCAGGTGACCTGTGGAGGAGCGTGTGTTGTGTTCTGAGGCAGGTGACCTGTGGAGGAGTGTGTGTTGTGTTCTGAGGCAGGTGACCTGTGGAGGAGCGTGTGTTGTGTTCTGAGGCAGGTGACCTGTGGAGGAGCGTGTGTTGTGTTCTGAGGCAGGTGACCTGTGGAGGAGCGTGTGTTGTGTTCTGAGGCGGGTGACCTGTGGAGGAGCGTGTGTTGTGTTCTGAGGCAGGTGACCTGTGGAGGAGTGTGTGTTGTGTTCTGAGGCAGGTGACCTGTGGAGGAGCGTGTGTTGTGTTCTGAGGCGGGTGACCTGTGGAGGAGCGTGTGTTGTGTTCTGAGGCAGATGACCTGTGGAGGAGCGTGTGTTGTGTTCTGAGGCGGGTGACCTGTGGAGGAGCGTGTGTTGTGTTCTGAGGCAGGTGACCTGTGGAGGAGTGTGTGTTGTGTTCTGAGGCGGGTGACCTGTGGAGGAGCGTGTGTTGTGTTCTGAGGCAGGTGACCTGTGGAGGAGCGTGTGTTGTGTTCTGAGGCAGGTGACCTGTGGAGGAGCGTGTGTTGTGTTCTGAGGCGGGTGACCTGTGGAGGAGCGTGTGTTGTGTTCTGAGGCAGGTGACCTGTGGAGGAGTGTGTGTTGTGTTCTGAGGCAGGTGACCTGTGGAGGAGCGTGTGTTGTGTTCTGAGGCGGGTGACCTGTGGAGGAGCGTGTGTTGTGTTCTGAGGCAGATGACCTGTGGAGGAGCGTGTGTTGTGTTCTGAGGCAGATGACCTGTGGAGGAGCGTGTGTTGTGTTCTGAGGCAGGTGACCTGTGGAGGAGCGTGTGTTGTGTTCTGAGGCAGATGACCTGTGGAGGAGCGTGTGTTGTGTTCTGAGGCGGGTGACCTGTGGAGGAGCGTGTGTTGTGTTCTGAGGCAGATGACCTGTGGAGGAGCGTGTGTTGTGTTCTGAGGCAGATGACCTGTGGAGGAGCGTGTGTTGTGTTCTGAGGCAGGTGACCTGTGGAGGAGCGTGTGTTGTGTTCTGAGGCAGATGACCTGTGGAGGAGCGTGTGTTGTGTTCTGAGGCAGGTGACCTGTGGAGGAGTGTGTGTTGTGTTCTGAGGCAGGTGACCTGTGGAGGAGTGTGTGTTGTGTTCTGAGGCGGGTGACCTGTGGAGGAGCGTGTGTTGTGTTCTGAGGCAGATGACCTGTGGAGGAGTGTGTGTTGTGTTCTGAGGCGGGTGACCTGTGGAGGAGTGTGTGTTGTGTTCTGAGGCAGGTGACCTGTGGAGGAGTGTGTTGTGTTCTGAGGCGGATGACCTGTGGAGGAGCGTGTGTTGTGTTCTGAGGCAGGTGACCTGTGGAGGAGCGTGTGTTGTGTTCTGAGGCAGATGACCTGTGGAGGAGCGTGTGTTGTGTTCTGAGGCAGATGACCTGTGGAGGAGCGTGTGTTGTGTTCTGAGGCGGGTGACCTGTGGAGGAGTGTGTGTTGTGTTCTGAGGCAGATGACCTGTGGAGGAGCGTGTGTTGTGTTCTGAGGCAGGTGACCTGTGGAGGAGTGTGTGTTGTGTTCTGAGGCGGGTGACCTGTGGAGGAGTGTGTGTTGTGTTCTGAGGCAGGTGACCTGTGGAGGAGTGTGTGTTGTGTTCTGAGGAAGGTGACCTATGGAGGAGTGTGTGTTGTGTTCTGAGGCAGGTGACCTGTGGAGGAGTGTGTGTTGTGTTCTGAGGCAGATGACCTGTGGAGGAGCGTGTGTTGTGTTCTGAGGCAGATGACCTGTGGAGGAGCGTGTGTTGTGTTCTGAGGCAGGTGACCTGTGGAGGAGCGTGTGTTGTGTTCTGAGGCAGGTGACCTGTGGAGGAGCGTGTGTTGTGTTCTGAGGCAGGTTGAGAGTGAGGACGAAGTGTTCTGAGGCAGATGACCTGTGGAGGAGTGTGTGTTTTGTTCTGAGGCAGGTGACCTGTGGAGGAGCGTGTGTTGTGTTCTGAGGCAGGTTGAGAGTGAGGACGAAGTGTTCTGAGGCAGATGACCTGTGGAGGAGTGTGTGTTGTGTTCTGAGGCAGGTTGAGAGTGAGGACGAAGTGTTCTGAGGCAGATGACCTGTGGAGGAGCGTGTGTTTTGTTCTGAGGCAGGTGACCTGTGGAGGAGCGTGTGTTGTGTTCTGAGGCAGGTTGAGAGTGAGGACGAAGTGTTCTGAGGCAGATGACCTGTGGAGGAGCGTGTGTTTTGTTCTGAGGCAGGTGACCTGTGGAGGAGCGTGTGTTGTGTTCTGAGGCAGGTTGAGAGTGAGGACGAAGTGTTCTGAGGCAGATGACCTGTGGAGGAGTGTGTGTTGTGTTCTGAGGCAGGTTGAGAGTGAGGACGAAGTGTTCTGAGGCAGATGACCTGTGGAGGAGTGTGTGTTGTGTTCTGAGGCAGGTTGAGAGTGAGGACGAAGTGTTCTGAGGCAGGTGACCTGTGGAGGAGTGTGTGTTGTGTTCTGAGGCAGGTTGAGAGTGAGGACGAAGTGTTCTGAGGCAGATGACCTGTGGAGGAGTGTGTGTTGTGTTCTGAGGCAGGTGACCTGTGGAGGAGTGTGTGTTGTGTTCTGAGGCAGGTTGAGAGTGAGGACGAAGTGGTCTGAGGTGTGCAGTGGAGTGACCAGTGTATGGTCAGTGGAGCAGTAGCATGTGTAAATAAGGGTCCAATAGGTTACCTGATTTGTGAGTAGCCGCAGTAGATACTCGTTTGAGGTCGAATGAGGCGAGCAGAGTGTGGAAATCAGCATCCTGAGGGTTTTCTAGGTGGATGTTGAAGTCTCCAAGAACTATGAGAGGAGTACCGTCCTCAGGGAAGGATGTGAGTAGCACATCAAGCTCTTCCAAGAAACTGCCAAGCTGACCTGGGGGACGATAAACAACTACAAAATGGATTTTAATAGGGCTAGTGATGGTAATTGAATGTGATTCAAATGAGCTGCTGTCACACAGAGGTTGTAAATGATCAAATTTCCAATTGTTTGAGATGAGCAGACCAGTACCTCCACCCCGTCCGGTCAGGCGAGCGATGTGTGAGAAAGTGAAGTTAGTGGAGAGGGCAGCCGGTGTGGTAGTGTCCTCCGGTCTGATCCAGGTCTCAGTCAGGGCCAGTAGGCTAAGACCTGAATGACTAGAAATAGATGTAATGAAATCAGCTTTGTTTACAGCGGACTGGCAATTCCAGAGACCGATGGGAAAAGAGAATATATTCAATTCAATTCAATTCAATTCAATTCAAATTTATTTGTATAGCGCTTTTCACAATACATATTGTTTCAAAGCAGCTTTACAGAAAGTGCATTTCAGAAATGTACATAGAGAAATACAGTTAGTTAATCATGTATTGATTTAGGGCATAAACATCGCCCGCGTCGAGTCGTCTCAACTGTAGTATAAAATGTAAGTATTATGTGAATGCCTGGCTGAAGAGATGCGTCTTTAATCTAGTTTTAAACTGGGACAGCGAGTCTGAGCCTCGAACAATATCAGGAAGGCCATTCCACAGTTTAGGAGCTAAATGTGAAAAAGCTCTCCCTCCTGTAGTGGACTTAGATATCCTAGGAATGACCAGAAGCCTCGAATTTAGTGATCTTAAAGAGCGCGATGGATTGTAGGGCGATAGAAGTTCCGTTAAATACACGGGAGCTAAACCATTTAGGGCTTTATAGGTCAGTAGCAATACTTTGTAATTGATACGGAACTTTATAGGTAACCAATGTAGAGACGACAGAATTGGTGTTATATGATCGTATTTTCTTGATCTAGTAAGAACTCTAGCGGCGGCATTTTGGACTAACTGTAGCTTGTTTATTGAGGATGCAGGACAACCAGCTAATAAAGCATTACAGTAATCTAGTCTCGAGGTCATGAATGCATGAACTAACTTTTCTGCATCAGAAACAGATAGCATGTTACGTAGCTTAGCAATGTTTCTAAGGTGGAAAAAGGCTGTTCTTGTAACATATGAAATATGATTTTCAAAAGACAAGTTGCGGTCTAATATAACACCCAGGTCTTTTACTGTAGAGGATAAAGTAACAGGACACCCTTCTAAATTAAAGTTGTATTGTAAGAGGTTTTGTGGGCAGTTTTTTGGACTAATAAGTAATACCTCCGTTTTATCTGAATTTAATAGCAGAAAATTACATGTCATCCAGTATTTTATATCTTTAACACACTCTGTTAATTTAGATAATTTAGCGTTTTCATCTGGTCGTGATGAATATAGTACTAGAAGACCCCGGAAAGGTACACAGGTTGTTAGGATTGGACTGCCTCCGACGTGTGACATTAGATGTATATGTATGTTAGTAATAGTAGGGATTTGAAAACACATAGTGTAAGAGGGGTCACAAACAGAAAGATCAGATGAAAAGTTGTGTAGAAGAGAAAGGAAACAACAAGAAAATTAAATAAACAAAAAGAAATTTATACTCAAGTGCCTTGACACACAAACAAAAGCCACATGGGTGCACGTTTTACCAGAGTAAAACACAGAAAAAAAATAAAGTTTGCTAGCAACAAAGAACCGGGCTAAAATCTATTGGGAAAAGTAAACACTCACAGACTGATGTTCTCTCCTGCTGTTCAACTGCTTCTTCTTGCTCTTCCTCGCAGATGTTCATCTCTCTCTGTGTGTGTGTGTGTGTGTGTGTGTGCAGGAGAGGAAGAGGAGGGGTGAGAGTGATCACCAGCTCTTCCTTGCAGATGTTCATGCGTATCAGGGCAAGTTCCACGAGGCCGCCAGACTCTACCGGAGGAGCGGGCAGGACAGCCGAGCGCTCAGCATGTACACCGACCTGCGCATGTTTGAGTACGCCAAGGTGTGTGATGCATACCACTGTCGAATGTGTGTGTGTGTGTGTGTGTGTGTGTGTGTGTGTGTGTCTGTCTGATCTGTCTGTATGCACATGAGTCACAGACTCCTTTCTGTCAGCATAACTTATAAAACAGTCTGTTTAACTGTTCTGCACTTACATTAAACAACCAAGCACTTGATATTAAGTACTCACTGTGTGTGTGTGTGTGTGTGTGTGTGTGTGTGTGTGTGTGTGTGTGTGTGTGTGTGTGTGTGTGAAGGACTTCCTCGGCTCAGCGGATCCCAAGGACAGTAAACTGCTGATGAAGAAGCAGGCGGACTGGGCGAAGAACAGCCGAGAGCCGAGAGCGGCGGCAGACATGTACCTGACAGCAGGAGAACACATGAAGGCCATCGAGATCATCGGGGAACATGGCTGGATGGACATGTGAGACACACACACACACACACACACACACACGTCTATATTACTAACGGGACTATCGCTCTACACTGGCCAAGAGGGAACTAGTGTTTCTGGTCATGTTGAAGAAACAAAAATGGCATACAAAATTTTCTTTTAAAGTCTTTTTTTGTAATATAATTGAAAATTTGCATTTTTATTTTATTTTAAAAAACATGCCAAGAGTGAACCTGCATCTCTGACCGATGTATAACTATCCAACAGGGGACTCTCATAGCCTGCATTGGAGCTGTGTGTGTGTGAACAGTGAAGTGAACTGGCAGTGAACTTTGTCTTCATTATGTAACTTATGTATGTGTATATATATATTGTAACGAGTTTCAATGTTGTGGGAGGAAGGAGGCGGGAACCGGCGAACATTCAAGAAACTTAATGATACAAATAACACAAATACAAAATGAAAGTAAAAGACAGCAGCCCCTCACGGACGACAACACAAGTCCAGGCCTGTCCTCTCTCACTCTCCACTGTCGTCGCTCCTCCTTTCTGCCTCCACTCCTCCGTCAGAGATACGAGTCGCGCAGGAGTCGCTCATCAGCAATCACACCACCGGCCTCACGCCGCTCTCCCTCGGCCTCGTCCCGCCACATATATATATATATATATATATATATATATTAATATGAGTATATAATTATCGAATTTTGTAAAAAAAAAAAAGAATGACGAAACCACCGCTTTTTTTTTTTTTTTTGCATTTTTTGAGGATAGATCATTTGAATCTGTTTTTCATACAACAGTTCAAAAGCAGAGGCGAGAAGATCCTCTTATCATTCATAATATTATTTGTCTTATTAAACGCTCTCTCTTTTCTATGCTTGGTTACGCAGTCCCTAAAAATTTAAAAAAGAATAAAGGACTGAACTGTGTTCACTTGGCAACCAAACATGTCATACTTTACCATCAAACAGGGGACCCGTGTTTCTGTAAAAAAATAAATAAATTATGCATGTCGGGTTCTGGTAATGAGTGATTCGGTTCGATTCAGGTCGGGTACAGATTTTAGGACTTGGGAAGACCTCAAGTTCAGTGACCAACAGGAGACTTGAAAAATGTCCCCACTAGGCCAGGCGTTCCCCTGTTGGTGAGTGTGTAACGACACCAAGGTCCCCTGTTAGACACTCTCTCACACACACACACACACACACACATCGATTATAGATAGTGTACAGTAAACGTTTTCCGCTGCCTTTTACCAGAAACTTCACCAGCTGTGTTTGAATAATGAAAGGCTTCATTCAACACATAATGATTTAAAGCACAGATACGGTGTGTGTAAATGAACTCATTGTATTGTATACAGACTAACGTAAAGCCTCCTCTGTGTCTCTAGGCTGATGGATGTGGCCCGTAAACTGGATAAAGCCGAGCGCGAGCCGCTGTCCAGATGTGCTGTGTTCTTCAAGAAGTTCGATCACCATGGTTACGCCGCTGAGATCTATAATAAAATGGGTGATCTGAAGGCACTGGTGCAGCTTCATGTGGACACGAGACACTGGGATGAGGTGAGTGTGTGTGTGTGTGTGTGTGTGTGTGTTTGTGTGTGTGTGTGTTGCTTTATAAATAAAATAACTGAACTGAAGATAGGAGTCACGCCAGTATGGAGACGAGTTTGTTGAGGATCAGTGCCGATGCTGTCGTGTCGATGAGGCCTTCACAGGGGAGAGTCTAGTTTACACAATCTCTGCTGACACTTCAGGGATGCGCTGTGGTCGTGTCTAGGCGCAGGTCCACCATCTGGTCTGGATACGGCTCGGATCCGGCTGATTACATCATGCGTTGTGGTCGTGTCTAGGCGCAGGTCCACCATCTGATCTGGATACGGCCCGGATCCGGCTGACTACATCATGCGTTGTGGTCGTGTCTAGGCGCAGGTCCACCATCTGATCTGGATACGGCTCGGATCCGGCTGATGACATCATGCGTTGTGGTCGTGTCTAGGCGCAGGTCCACCATCTGATCTGGATACGGCCCGGATCCGGCTGACTACATCATGCGTTGTGGTCGTGTCTAGGCGCAGGTCCACCATCTGATCTGGATACGGCCCGGATCCGGCTGACTACATCATGTGTTGTGGTCGTGTCTAGGCGCAGGTCCACCATCTGATCTGGATACGGCCCGGATCCGGCTGACTACATCATGCGTTGTGGTCGTGTCTAGGCGCAGGTCCACCATCTGATCTGGATACGGCCCGGATCCGGCTGACTACATCATGCGTTGTGGTCGTGTCTAGGCGCAGGTCCACCATCTGATCTGGATACGGCTCGGATCCGGCTGATGACATCATGCGTTGTGGTCGTGTCTAGGCGCAGGTCCACCATCTGATCTGGATACGGCCCGGATCCGGCTGACTACATCATGCGTTGTGGTCGTGTCTAGGCGCAGGTCCACCATCTGATCTGGATACGGCCCGGATCCGGCTGACTACATCATGCGTTGTGGTCGTGTCTAGGCGCAGGTCCACCATCTGATCTGGATACGGCCCGGATCCGGCTGACTACATAATGCGTTGTGGTCGTGTCTAGGCTCAGGTCCACCATCTGATCTGGATACGGCCCGGATCCGGCTGACTACATCATGCGTTGTGGTCGTGTCTAGGCGCAGGTCCACCATCTGATCTGGATACGGCCCGGATCCGGCTGACTACATCATGCGCTGTGGTCGTGTCTAGGCGCAGGTCCACCATCTGATCTGGATACGGCCCGGATCCGGCTGACTACATCATGCGCTGTGGTCGTGTCTAGGCGCAGGTCCACCATCTGATCTGGATACGGCCCGGATCTGGCTGACTACATCATGCGCTGTGGTCGTGTCTAGGCGCAGGTCCACCATCTGATCTGGATACGGCCCGGATACGGCTGACTACATCATGCGTTGTGGTCGTGTCTAGGCACAGGTCCACCATCTGATCTGGATATGGCCCGGATCCGGCTGACTACATCATGCGCTGTGGTCGTGTCTAGGCGCAGGTCCACCATCTGATCTGGATACGGCCCGGATCCGGCTGACTACATCATGCGCTGTGGTCGTGTCTAGGCGCAGGTCCACCATCTGATCTGGATACGGCCCGGATCTGGCTGACTACATCATGCGCTGTGGTCGTGTCTAGGCGCAGGTCCACCATCTGATCTGGATACGGCCCGGATCCGGCTGACTACATCATGCGCTGTGGTCGTGTCTAGGCGCAGGTCCACCATCTGATCTGGATACGGCCCGGATCCGGCTGACTACATCATGCGCTGTGGTCGTGTCTAGGCGCAGGTCCACCATCTGATTGGGATACGGCCCGGATCCGGCTGACTACATCATGCGCTGTGGTCGTGTCTAGGCGCAGGTCCACCATCTGATCTGGATACGGCCCGGATCCGGCTGACTACATCATGCGCTGTGGTCGTGTCTAGGCGCAGGTCCACCATCTGATCTGGATACGGCCCGGATCCGGCTGACTACATCATGCGCTGTGGTCGTGTCTAGGCGCAGGTCCACCATCTGATCTGGATACGGCCCGGATCTGGCTGACTACATCATGCGCTGTGGTCGTGTCTAGGCGCAGGTCCACCATCTGATCGGGATACGGCCCGGATCCGGCTGACTACATCATGCGTTGTGGTCGTGTCTAGGCGCAGGTCCACCATCTGGTCTGGATACGGCCCTGATACGGCTGACTACATCATGCGTTGTGGTCGTGTCTAGGCGCAGGTCCACCATCTGATCTGGATACGGCCCGGATCCGGCTGACTACATCATGCGCTGTGGTCGTGTCTAGGCGCAGGTCCACCATCTGATCGGGATACGGCCCGGATCCGGCTGACTACATCATGCGCTGTGGTCGTGTCTAGGCGCAGGTCCACCATCTGATCGGGATACGGCCCGGATCCGGCTGACTACATCATGCGCTGTGGTCGTGTCTAGGCGCAGGTCCACCATCTGATCTGGATACGGCCCGGATCCGGCTGACTACATCATGCGCTGTGGTCGTGTCTAGGCGCAGGTCCACCATCTGATCTGGATACGGCCCGGATCTGGCTGACTACATCATGCGCTGTGGTCGTGTCTAGGCGCAGGTCCACCATCTGATCTGGATACGGCCCGGATCCGGCTGACTACATCATGCGCTGTGGTCGTGTCTAGGCGCAGGTCCACCATCTGATCTGGATACGGCCCGGATCCGGCTGACTACATCATGCGCTGTGGTCGTGTCTAGGCGCAGGTCCACCATCTGATCTGGATACGGCCCGGATCCGGCTGACTACATCATGCGCTGTGGTCGTGTCTAGGCGCAGGTCCACCATCTGATCGGGATACGGCCCGGATCCGGCTGACTACATCATGCGCTGTGGTCGTGTCTAGGCGCAGGTCCTCCATCTGATCTGGATACGGCCCGGATCCGGCTGACTACATCATGCGTTGTGGTCGTGTCTAGGCGCAGGTCCTCCATTTGATCTGGATACGGCCCGGATCCGGCTGACTACATCATGCGTTGTGGTCGTGTCTAGGCGCAGGTCCACCATCTGGTCTGGATACGGCCCGGATCCGGCTGACTACATCATGCGCTGTGGTCGTGTCTAGGCGCAGGTCCACCATCTGGTCTGGATACGGCCCGGATACAGCTGACTACATCATGCGCTGTGGTCGTGTCTAGGCGCAGGTCCACCATCTGGTCTGGATACGGCCCGGATCCGGCTGACTACATCATGCGTTGTGGTCGTGTCTAGGCGCAGGTCCTCCATCTGATCTGGATACGGCCCGGATCCGGCTGACTACATCATGCGCTGTGGTCGTGTCTAGGCGCAGGTCCACCATCTGGTCTGGATACGGCTACGGATACTGAATTTGAGCACATCACATAAATGAACCGAAAACCGAAACTCAGGGTATACTTGCCTCACAGACAGGAGAAATATATCTATAGAAAGCTTGAAATGTCTACATTTGAATGAACAGATTCAAATGGAAAATAAATATTCTCAGATTATGTAATCCGTATGAAACGTGCATATAGGCGCGTCCAGTACTGCAGAGATGAAGAGTCAGCATTGTGACTTAATATCCGCAGCCGAAAACATTACTAATACATTATTAAAATGTTTAGACAGTCTCCTCCTGTTTTTTTCACGATAGACTTATAATCATCACATTTGCCAGTGCACTGTGGGAAGCTTTATGTGTGCATTTGAGCGCTGATTAGGATATGTATTTTATATAGGCAATTAAAGGCGCATTATTTTGATTTATGGCTTATTAATCTAAATGCGCGATTAGTCTACTAATGGCTTAAATGAACGACTATTAGTCGACAAGAAAAATCTTTAGTCGAGGGCAGCCCTACCTATGACGTTGACGACTTGTTTTCTTCCAAAACTTGAGTGAGTGTGAGTGTGAGTGTGTGTGCGTGTGTGTGCTCTTGTGAGTTTGTGTGAGCAAACACATTTATCAATAACTGAGTGTGTGATGTGTGTGATGTGTGTCTGCTTGTTCTCAGGCGTTCTCTCTGTTAGAGAAACACCCTCAGTTCAGAGATGAGGTGTATGTGCCGTACGCCCAGTGGCTGGCTGAACACGACCGCTTCGAGGAGGCGCAGAGAGGTCAGTCTCACACACACACACACACACACAAGTCTGGTTCACTATCTTTGTGGGGACTCTCCATAGACTTAATGTTTTGTTATACTGTACAAACTGTATATTCTATCTCCTTACACTAACCCTACCCCAAAACCTACCCATCACAGAAAACTTTCTGCATTTTTACATTTCCAAAAAAACTCATTCTGTATGATTTACAAGCTTGTGTACCCATGGGGACCTCAATTTAGGCCCCCACTGTGACACGAGTCCCCATGAGTCTGTGTGCATTCAGGTTAAAGTCCCCACCGGGATAGAAAAACAGGTACACACACACACACACACACACACACACTGGCTGAACACGACCGCTTCGAGGAGGCGCAGAGAGGTCAGTCTCACACACACACGCACACACACACACACACACTGGCTGAACACGACCGCTTCGAGGAGGCGCAGAGAGGTCAGTCTCACACACACACACACACACACTGGCTGAACACGACCGCTTCGAGGAGGCGCAGAGAGGTCAGTCTCATACACACACACTCTCTCTCACACACACACACACACACACACTGGCTGAACACGACCGCTTCGAGGAGGCGCAGAGAGGTCAGTCTCACACACACACACACACACACACACACACACACACACACTGGCTGAACACGACCGATTTGAGGAGGTGCAGAGAGGTCAGTCTCTCTCTCTCTCTCTCACACACACACACACACACACACACTGGCTGAACACGACCGCTTCGAGGAGGTACAGAGAGGTCAGTCTCACACACACACACACACCCACACACACACACACACCGTTCACATCAGACACTCTGGCAGTCATTTACTCTGCTAATTACAGTTGGCAGATGGAGTTTCACACTGCTCAGTTCTGAAGCTCCTTACACAACGTGATAATTACATGTGATAATTATATTTCGCTTCACAAAGCCTGCAACATGCTTTATTTTTGTCACAAATCTCATCTCTTTTTTTCTTCGCATCTCCCAGTAACTCACTCAGTGATGGAGAACCACTGGTGTTCATTGTCGCGTTAAATATATGTCACATATGTTAGCTTGTTCATTTTAACAGCTTTAAAATTAACTTTTTTAATTATAAAGTTTAAGTGTAAAACTAATGTATGTTACTTGTACTACAAAATATTGAGATACGTATCTATATATGACATTTACATTTACATTTAGTCATTTAGCAGACGCTTTTATCCAAAGCGACTTACAAATCAGGACTAAATTAAGCGAGTCATCATGAAGAGGCAAAAGACAACAACAACGCAAGAAGTGTTCAGAATACGAAGTTCAGGCATTATTCAGAGTAGCATAAGCATGATAGGTGGGATTTTAAGGGAAAGGTTTTTTTTTTTATTTTTTTTATGAGTTTAGGTGCTCATGGAAGAGATGGGTTTTCAGCTGTTTTTTGAATGTTGTCAGGGATTCAGCATTCCGGATAAGGGTGGGGAGAGTGTTCCACCAGCATGGAACTGTGAATGAGAATGATCTGGAAAGTGATTTTGTGGCTTTCTGTGATGGAACCACGAGACGTCGCTTGTTGATTGATCGTAGGCGTCTGGTGGGGATGTAGGCTCGCAGGAGTGAGTGAAAGTAGGAGGGAGCTGAGCCTGTGATAGATCTGTAAGCAAGCGTCAATGCCTTGAACTTGATGCGAGCAGCGAGAGGTAGCCAGTGCAGAGAGATTAACAGAGGGGTGACGTGGGCCCTCTTGGGCTCGTTGAAGACAAGACGAGCTGCAGCGTTCTGGATCATCTGAAGAGGTTTGGTAGCACATGCTGGAAGTCCGGCCAGAAGAGCATTGCAGTAGTCAAGCCTAGAAATGACCAGGGCCTGGACGAGGAGTTGTGTTGCGTGCTCAGTTAGGAAAGGCCTGATCTTCCTGATGTTGTGCAATGCAAACCTGCATGATCGAGCTGTCTTTGAAATGTGATCTGTGAAGGTCAGCTGGTCATCAAACGTTACTCCCAGATTTCTGACCGACCTTGATGGGGTGATTGATGATGAATCAAGCTGGATGGTGAAGTCGTGCTGTAGAGACGGATTGGCAGGGAGGACGAGCAGCTCAGTCTTTGCCAGGTTGAGCTGCAGGTGATGTTCCTTCATCCATGTGGAGATGTCTGCCAGACAGCTCGAGACCCGTGCAGCTACTGTGGGATCATCTGGTCGAAATGAGAGGAAGAGTTGTGTGTCATCAGCATAGCAGTGGTAGGAGAAACCGTGTGCCTGTATGATGTGTCCCAGTGATGTAGTGTAGATGGAGAAGAGGAGCGGTCCCAGCACTGAACCCTGAGGAACCCCTGTGGTCAGTTGATGTGCTCTGGATACCTCGCCTCTCCATGCGACTTTGAAGGACCTACCTGTGAGATAGGATTCAAACCAGTCGAGTGAAGTTCCTGTGATGCCCAGTGATGAGAGGCTGGACATAAGGATCTGATGGTTCACGGTGTCGAAGGCAGCAGACAGATCAAGGAGAATGAGGAGTGAAGATTTGGAAGCTTTTGCAATCCGTAGGGCTTCTGTGACCGACAGTAATGCAGTCTCAGTTGAATGCCCTTTCTTGAAGCCAGATTGGTTGACATCCAGCTGGTTGTTTAGAGACAAGAAGGATGTTACTTGGTTGAAAACAGCTCTTTCAAGTGTTTTTGCAATGAATGGTAGGAGAGAGATGGGTCTGTGATTCTCTACAAAAGATGTGTTTAGCGTTGGTTTTTTAAGCAGTGGAGTGACCCGAGCCTGCTTGAATGCTGTAGGGAAGGTGCCAGTATGGAGGGATGAGTTGATGATGTGTGTGAGTGCTGGTAGAAGTGTGGGAGAGATGGCTTGTAGAAGGTGTGAGGGGATGGGGTCTAGAGGGCAGGTGGTAGGGTGACTGGAGAGGAGAAGTGTAGATACTTCTTCCTCTGTTAGCGGCGAAAAGGAGGACAGAGGGGTATTGGCTGTGGAAGGGGTCGGTCTGGGTTCCTGTGTGTGTGGAGCTGAGAATTGACTGCTGATAGTTGTTGTTTTGTTGGTGAAGAAGTTTGCAGATATGAATGCAATATAACAGTAGAACTTTGTTTCGTCATTCACAACACTTTCCATGTCCATGATAACAGCATCTTTACTGATCAGTGAGTCTGACTGAAGGATTGTGGGTAGTGTCGTGTTTCACTGGCTTCAGAGGAAGCTAATATTACTCTCATTGTAGCTCTGTGTGTTATATTTAAAAATCAGTGTTTGTTCAGATGTTTGATCTGGAAATATGTGGCATTTATCATTTACATTCACACACTTGAAGTGTAATCTTTCCTTCTCAAAACACCTTTACTGTGTTTTTTAAACGTGTTGTTCCCAGCGTTCCACCGGGCGGGGCGTCAGGCGGAGGCCGTGCGGGTGCTGGAGCAGCTTACCCATAATGCAGTGGTGGAGAGCCGGTTCAGCGACGCCTCGTACTACTACTGGATGCTGTCCATGCAGTGCCTCGACATCGCCAGAGGTGTGTGTGAGCTTTACAGTGAGACACCTGTGTGTTCAGTGGGATGAGTGTGAACACACACACATGTGCTCTCTTCTAGAGAACTCCGAGAAGAAGGAGGAGATGCTGAAGAAGTTTCACAGTTTCCAGCACTTGGCTGAGCTTTATCACGTCTATCATTCTGTGCACCGATACATGGTAAGAGTGACGGCCTCCTCACGGTTTATAGTGTGTGTTCATGAGTGTTACAGGATTCAGTCGGTCTCTAAAACAGATCTTGGGTTCTGATGTAAGATGTGCTGTTCATATTTCAGTCGGAGCCCTTTAGTTCCAACATGCCAGAAATTCTCTTCAACATCTCTCGGTTTCTCTTCCACAACCTGACCAAAGACGTTCCCATGGGCATCTCCAAAGTGTATCCTTCACAAACACACACACACACACACTCTAACACACACACTCACACACACACACACACTCACACACACACACACACACACACACACACTATCTCTGAATTTGTTCTCTTTGTTATCTGTCTGCTGTATATTTTCAGAGTTCAGTGTGATGAAAAGATCCAAGATGCTTTATTTCCTTCAGAGATGACTCTGGATGTGTTGTGACCAGTGTTGAGGAAAGTTACTAATGTTTTAAATGTGAACTACGGTTCGCCTCATGACTCCTCGGCTCTGTTCACAAACCTAGTGAGATCTCCACTGTACTTCAACAGTATTATAAATCATAGATGGCCTGTGTCTAAATGTAGGCTGCCTTTGCTTCTTTTGGCCACATTTGTTGCAACAAATCTTGTGATAAAGTCCATGCAGGATGTCAACAAAGCAAGTATAACTTTAATTCATACAGTACTGAAAACTTGAAAATGGTTCAAGCTAACTGAAGAAGCTCTGTTGTCTCCAACATGTGTGCTGAATTAGGTTCTGGACAGAACATGTTTATTGAGAATAGCAGAGGGCCTAACACAGATCCCTGCAGCACTCTATAATTTACTGACGTTATCTTAGATTTTCCCCGGTTAAATAGACAAAATGTTAATGGTCTGATACGATCTAAACCAGGTTAATTCCTGTCCCTGAACACCAGTGTAATTTTGTAGTCGATCTAAGAGTATTTTATGATCTATAGCAGTGTTACTCATTGCGTGGCTCGCCAAGGCCGTAAATAATACAGTGATATGATCATGCAGTCAATACAGATATTTCATAAAAACATTAAAAACAAGTAGGGCTATAACATAACCCATTAAAAAAACTCAGTGTCTGCTCTATTACAGATCATTTCGATCAGATTGAAAGGGGTGGTTTATTCATTTTCTAATCCGATCGAGAGAACATGTAAACCATTGATCGGATTGAAACCCGAAACTGAAAAAAATTGAATAATAACCAAATTATTATGTCTACTGTTTAAAACAAATAAAGAACCTATGTAGGAGAATGGTTATAAGCGCAGACAGCGGGAAACTTTATATTTATGTGCAATAAATACTTGTATTTTGCATGTCAAAAAATTCATTCCGATTTGAAGCTTGTGACATATAAACACGCACATCAACCCGATCACTTTTTTAGCGTGAACATGTAAACACTACATTCAGATTTATCAGTCGGAATGAGTTCAGTCAGTTGTGCATGCCACTGCCAGTGACTCAATGCGGAGTTGCCAGTTAAGTCGGTCTTTCCAGCTCTTAACGCCGAATCTGCTTTTGGATGGTTAGATGCATGATGGGCTAATGCAGAGAAAAAAAAATTACTTAAGGTCTTTAAATATATTCTGGAAATCCTGCTTTTTTGTCATTAAGGGAAATCATCTTGTCTAAGTTACAAATTTGACTGGTAAATGATAAAGAAAGATTTTCCCCCTACTTTGCATTGCATTGCATATTGTATGTTCAGGGATGACAGATTGATAAGCAGACATGGTATTTATAACTGGATGTAACTTGCGGTAAAAGTGTCTTTCCTATTGAGTTTGTCCTATCAGTGTGGCTCTCATGAAAATAGTGAAGACCACTGATCTATCGTGTCGAACGCAGCACTAAGATCAAGTAAAACTAGTATTGAGATACAGCCTTGGTCAGAAGCTAGAAGTAAGTAATTTGTCATTTTTAATGAGCGCAGTTTCTGTGCTATGATGGGGCCTAAATCCACACTGAAATATTTCATACATATCATTATTTTGAAAAAAGAGCATAATTGAGCGGATAGAACTTTTTCTAGTATTTTAGACATAAATGGAAGATTTGAATTGGGTCTGTAATTTGCTAATTCATTTGGATCTATTTGTGGTTCCCATTCAGTCAGTCATGTTCGATGTTACGTCGATACTGACGTATTGGGGTCTCGCCTAGGAGGAGCCCAATCACCTCCAAGTGGTAACAAAACGAGCCAATGAACATTGGGCAGTGAGATTTGCATGCTGAGTCACACCTACCCGGACATATGGGTATAAATAGGACCGGCATTACTCACTTCATTCATGTTTTGCTTCGGAGCTGAGCGGTTGGAAGAAGACAATCTCTCGTTCCAGTCACCTCGTCTATTGAGCAAATTACTCAAATAAGAGAGCAAAAAGCAATTTCCCGGAGGTGCATGAGGAGGTTCAGAAGAGGTGGAAGGCACCTTTTACTGCCCGAAGCCGTTCTTCTTCTTCCTCCACTCTCACTACCCTCGATGGCGGGGCCGCCAAGGGTTACGTGGACGTTCCACAGGTGGTGTGTGCAATTGCGGTGCATTTGTGCCCGCAAAGTGTCGCCACCTGGCGGAATCATCCAAGGCAGGTAAGGTGACGGCAGCTCTGGCTGCTAAAGCTTACTCCGCCCTCCATGCCATGGCCATCCTACAGGTCCATCAGGCAAAGCTCTCAAACAGCTGCATGAGGGTAGTTCTGAGCCGGGGTTGTTGCAGGAACTGTGCACAGCGACTGACCTCTGGTGCTCCAGGAGCGTCATCTCTGGTTGGACTTGGCTGAGATGAAGGATGCCGACAAAGTGCGCTTTCTCGACGCACCCATCTCCCAGCCCGGCCTCTTCAGCGACATTGTCGAGGACTTTGCCCAAAAGCAGACCGAGGCCATAAAGCACATCTTGCCCCCGCGTGACACTGCCACCAAGCTGCGAGGGCGTCCCCCTGTGTCTGCACTGGCTCCAGGAAGACCAGAGGCATCTGAGCCACCCCGAGCCACCCGCAGGAGGGCCACACAGCCCAGACTGCTAACATCCAAGCGGCCCGTAGACGGAGGGAACTGATCTGTTCCAGGAGACGGCAGGACCGGGTGGAGCAGTTAAAAGAGCAGTTTCCAAAGCCTCTGGGCCATATTGGGTCTGTGTTGACAGTGAGCGATTCACTGCTTCCCCACTCTCGACTACACCCTCATTAGCCACGGGCAGGGGGCTCAGAGGATCCAATGTGCATTTCACCCACCGCCTTTACTCCGGGACCCTGTGCTTCCCGGTTTGGGCCCCTGTGCTCCTCGCTGCCCCCCCGCGGGTACGTCTGTTGTCCCTTTGGTGCCACTCACATGGAGCCTGGAAGCCTGGCTATCTCTGTATCTATGAAAGAGCTCTTTTCCAAAACGCGATAAACGCCATTTAAAAAAAAAAAATTGTTTGTCATGTCATTTTGTTGTGTACTGAAGCTATTCACTGCTCCAGCAACGTTTAAAATGTACTACAAGATGCAGTTCCTAACCCTTTCCAAACCGCGATAAGCACCAAACCTATTTTTAGCCTAAACGCGATACATCCTCTGGACTAATCAGAATTCTCTCTCACCCTCAAATCACTCGCGCGTATCGCGCCAGACGCTCAATTCGCCTCATTCGCGCCGCAGGACCTCCAGATGCGCGTAAACGCGTCTTTACATTGACTTAACATGAAAATCACTTGTGCCAGACGCTCTATTCGCGTTTGGTGTGAACGCCACTCTCTCACTCACACAAGGTCATGTCGTGATTTGTTTTATGTAAAGTGGACAATGGTTCTACTTTTTATGGGTTCGACACTTTACTGGATGCCAATGTATTTATTACTGACTGACTTGCCTTTTTTTTTCTTTTCTTTTTTAAGACAAACCATCAATTTTTGGAAAAAATGGATGGATTTATAGCGTTTTGAAAAACAATATATAACTTTGAATTTATCATCAACAATTTTGTTGTTTGATTTAATAGTTATTGTTCAACATTTTAGCCAAAAAAAAACATTTTAACAGGATAAATTGAATATTCACAAAATGTGTGGGTCTAGGTAAACATTTTTTACTTTTCCTGAAAACTATTTAAATGGATTTATAGCCTTTTGGAAAAGAGCTCCTCATATGTTTCATCTTTTGCTCTTTTAATTCCTTTCAGACCTGTATCAACTTTATATCTCTTTTAATTCTCTTGCTTTTATTTTGTGATTATTTTAATTCCTTTCTGTGTAAAGCACTCTGAATTACCATAGTGTATGAAATGTGCTATATAAATAAACTTGCCTTGCCTTGCCTTGGCTAGTACTTCCCAGCCCGTCCCGCTGGCTCATTGGGACAATCAGACTCGGCTATGCGATTCAGTTCCAGATTCAGCGTTGTCCTGTTCACCTCGGTGGCAGGCAGGGTTAGGGTTAGGCCCCTGTCCTGCGTGCAGAGATTGCAGTCCTCCTGGCGAAGGACACAATAGATCCTGTCCCTCCGACCGAGATGAAGTCAGTACCCAAGAAAAGCGGGGGGTTACGGCCAATCTTGGATCTGCGTGTCTTGAATCGGGCCCTGCACAAGCTCCCGTTCAAGATGCTAACGCAGAAACGCATCCTCGCGTGCGTTCGCCCCCAGGATTGGTTTGCAGCGATCGACCTGAAGGACACGTACTTTCATGTATCGATTCTGCCTCTGCCGTTTCTACGCTTTGGGTAGATAACGAGTTTCTCTCTTGATATGGTGCAGTACTTTTCTCTCTAACCTTTTTTGATCTGATCGGTGCAACAATTTCTAATGTACTAGAGAAAATGGTGCAAACACTGCTAATCATTTCCTCGAGTTCATTTGTGTGCTTGGGTACACTGAGAAGCTGAGACAGATCAGGCAGGTTATTTGTGAATCTATCGATAGTGTTTGGGAGAATTGTTCTACCTGGCCGATAATGCGGCACGACATTGTAAATTTCAGCAGTTGTGCACACCCCAAAGGAGTTTAGTATCTATATCTATAATCTATAAACGCATCATTTGAATTACGCGTCATCTACGTGAATGTTAAAATCTCCGGCAATCAATGCTTTATCGATGTTGACCAATAGGTCTGAGGGAAAGTCTGCAAACTCTTTTAGGATATCAGCATAGGGCCCTGGAGGTCTGTATAGCAAGAGATAGTAGGGATTTTTTTCTAATATCTGAGAGTGTAACATTTAGCACTTCAGACGAGTTAAAACTGTGTCCTGTTTTCTGAGTAACATTGAGAATATCTCTATAGATAGTCGCAACATTGCCGCCACGACCAATCATACCAACCGTCTGTCACTGATAGGCTGATGTGATGTGTGATGATTGGCTGATGTGATGCGTGATGATTGGCTGATGGGATGCGTGATGATTGGCTGATGTGATGCGTGATGATCGGCTGATGTGATGCGTGATGATTGGCTGATGGGATGCGTGATGATTGGCTGATGGGATGCGTGATGATTGGCTGATGGGATGCGTGATGATTGGCTGATGTGATGCGTGATGATTGGCTGATGTGATGCGTGATTATTGGCTAATGGGATGCTTGATGATTGGCTGATGTGATGCGTGATGATTGGCTGATGGGATGCGTAATGATTGGCTGATGGGATGCGTGATGATTGGCTGATGTGATGTGTGATGATTGGCTGATGTGATGCGTGATTATTGGCTAATGGGATGTGTGATGATTGGCTGATGTGATGCGTGATGATTGGCTGATGGGATGCGTAATGATTGGCTGATGGGATGCGTGATGATTGGCTGATGGGATGTGTGATGATTGGCTGATGTGATGCGTGATGATTGGCTGATGTGATGCGTGATTATTGGCTAATGGG
Organism: Rutilus rutilus; assembly: GCF_951802725.1. Taxonomy (NCBI): domain Eukaryota; kingdom Metazoa; phylum Chordata; class Actinopteri; order Cypriniformes; family Leuciscidae; genus Rutilus; species Rutilus rutilus. The sequence goes on from NC_140232.1 coordinate 377,464, forward strand.
ATGCTTGATGATTGGCTGATGGGATGCGTGATGATTGGCTGATGGGATGTGTGATGATTGGCTGATGTGATGCGTGATGATTGGCTGATGGGATGTGTGATGATTGGCTGATGGGATGCGTGATTATTGGCTAATGGGATGCTTGATGATTGGCTGATGTGATGCGTGATGATTGGCTGATGGGATGTGTGATGATTGGCTGATGGGATGCGTGATTATTGGCTAATGGGATGCTTGATGATTGGCTGATGTGATGCGTGATAGTTTGTATCCTTGACATGAGGTTCAGAGATACACTGTATGCTCTGGCCAAGCAGAGTAAAGTTCTGGGAGCGTATAAAGTAGCGCGACACGCCTTCGAGAAGCTGCAGGGCCTGAAGATCCCGTCCCGCTATCAGGAGAGCATGGAGCTGAGCTGCCTAACAGTGCGCTCCAAACCCTACCGGGACAGCGAGGTGAGTGTGTGTGTGTGTGTGTGTGTTACAGCTGTTTACAGAAGGTGTGCCTGTTGGTAAAGCTTGTGTTTGCTGCAGGATTTGATCCCGATGTGTTTCCGCTGCTCCACCAACAACCCGTTGCTGAATAACCAGGGCAACTCCTGCATCAACTGCAGACAGCCGTTCATATTCTCTGCCTCCTCGTATGGTGAGCGCCTCATATACCTGTCAATCATAACCGGTGTTGTGTGCATGAACAGTAGAATATTAGAGGTCTGTTTGTTGGTTCGTTATTCTGTTGTTTCTTCTGGCTTTTAGTTGACTGTCTGGTTAAACCTCATGAAATTTGCCTTTACACAGTGTTGGTCAAACATGGATGAGATCATCTTCAGAACATTGTGTGACTGTATGAATGTATTATGGTTGTATGATCAGCCACTTCAGTAGTCTTCTCTGGAGGATGGGGGCCAGGATCTTTCACGTATCTGTGATGTATGGTGTGTGTTCAGAGGTTCTTCCGCTGGTGGAGTTTTATCTGGAGGAGGATATCTCGGATGAGGAGGCCGTGTCTCTGATCGACCTGGAAGTGCCTCGCGTGGAGAGAAGCAGCGGCTGGCAGGAGATGAGCAGCGGAGGTAATGTCTCTTTCACCGTATATATATATACGGGAGTAGCAAACGACAGACACATTGTGAGTGGTGTCAGGGCTCGGAGAGGCATTTATTACAGTAAATAAACATAAAATGTCCAAAAATGGGGGAAATAAAGTGTTAAAACAAAAGGGGGGTCTGGTGTCCTCGTCGTGCCAGGGAATGGTGAAGGACGGGTAGTGAAGAGATGGGACGGGTCCAGGTAAGGCAGTGTCCTGGACCCACGAGGACACCAGCGTGCACGGGGAAGAGACCGGTCTCTCGAGGAGAGGCGCGCTCAGCATTTAACAGCGGCGGTGATGAGGCTTCACTCTCGTCAGGTGTGCCTCATCACACGCCGCCAGTCCTCCTCTTCAGCGTCCTCCGCCATATGCAGGAGGACGAGCCAAAGAACAGCTCTAGGGACACTAGAGACTCATGCAGGGTTCGTGTAGGCTGCTTAAGTGATGGAATTTGACTTTTTGAAATTTAAGACCTGGAAAACCCTTGAAAACAGCTATTTATTTAAGAAAATTATTGAAAGACAATATATGCGAAATTAGTGTTTAATTTGATCAATAAAAGTATCTTTCATGCTAAATTAATGCTGCAGCCCATCTGATATAGATATAGAGCCATTTTGCATGGCTATGAGCGTAATATTCCTCATATCAACATATATGATACAGCTTTCATTCTTCAGGTCAATCATATATTCATGGGGGGAAAAATAAGTTTGAAATATTAGTCATAGTATCCTTTCAATGGATAAATTGCTTGTGCTGCACTTTATTTGTACCATTTTGTTTTATTCGTTTATTTTTATAACTTTTTTTAGAATTTGAAAGATAATATAGATATTGTGTAATAAGTGAGATCTCTGATTGTTGTCCTTGCAAAGCCAAAAAAAAAGCAGTGCTTGAAAAGTCCTTGAAAGTCCTGGAATTTCATTTTACGTGTGCGAACCCTGTCATTGGTGCCAATATCTGCAAGTTCTGATGAAAAGTCATTGGTTTCTTGTGTAATGAATTTTTTTGCTTGATTGGCAAGTGGATAAAGACTAGCAATTGTCTTTTACATTAAAAATGTGTTATTTTATTGTTGTGACATCCCTGTTTTGCTCTCCCTCTCTGTCTGCTCCCTATCGCCTGAATTCTGATTGACAACACCTGTAATCTGTAATCTGGCAGCTCGTTAGAGGAATATAATCTAAAGTCACTGTCTAGTGTCCTTCTGACTCCCTCGCTCTGCTCTTACGCTCTACTCTCGTTCACTAGTTTATTCTGTTGTAGCTTTTCTACCAAGTGTACTGATAGTTACTTTGATAGTTACAGTTTCATCTGCTATCTGGAAATTTCTTCCCCTGACCTTTTTTGGTTTCGGCCTGCTGTCATACAATCCAAAATCCCCCCCAAAAAACCTTGGGTACAGAAACAACATAACAGAACAATATACCACATGATAACACCAGTCAACGTACAACATACGTGTGTGTGTGTGTGTGTGTCAGAATCCCAGTGTCTGAAGCTGGATGATGGGACTGAAGACCCAGAGGACGACCCCTTTACAGCCAAACTCAGCTTTGAGGTGAGACTGACTGACAGATGAAAAACATGATTTTTCATAAATACACATTCCTGGTGTTTCTTCATTAGTAAGAAGACACATCGCTTTGGTTATCTTTCATCATAATAACTTGTGATAGACTTTTCATCTTACCATGTGGAAAACTAAAAAAGATTTACCAATCATATCATAGCCATGTTTTCATCATTCAGACGATTCCTGATGAATAAAGTCCCACTTTCCTGCTTTACTCAAACACAGTCACATGACATTGCAGAAACCGTTTCATGTTGCATTGAAATGATCCCAAAGCCATGTTTGTTCTCCTCGTGTGTCACGAGTGCAGTAGTTCATCAGACGAGGCTTGATCCCGGAATAAAAGCGTCTGCCAGCGCTTCCCAGATAACAATATTATGTTCTAAGAACGTTTTGTTCACATTCCCATTAAATTATGAAAACGTTATTTCTGAATGTTTTCTGAACGTGCAAAACGTCCAGTTTTAAAAACGAAAAGATCTTCATTTCTTATCGACTGAAGGAAGACAGACATGAACATCTTGCATGATGTGGGGGGTGAGTAACCTATTAGGACATTTAAATTCTGAAGTGAACTAATCCTTTAATGGGAACATTCCACTTCGTCATTCGTTATGGGAACGTTACTTTTTAATGTTCTCTGAACGTTCTGAAACTAGCATTAAAAACAACAACAACAAAAAAACGAAGAACGTCCAACTAAATGTTTCAGAAATAAAATGTTCCATGAACGATATACAGTGGGGGAAATAACTATTGGATCCTCTGCTGATTTTGTAAGTTCGCCCACTTACAAAGAAATGAAGGTTCTATCATTTTTATGGTAGGTTTATTTTAATGGATAGAGACAGAATATCAACCAGAAAATCCAGAAAAAACACATTATATAAATTATTATTATATTATATTATTACAATTATAAATTGATTTGATCCCCAAGCAAACCATGCCTTAGTACTTGGTGGAGAACCCTTTGTTGGCAAGCACAGAGGAAAGACGTTTCTTGTAGTTGGTCACCAGGTTTGCACACATCTCAGGAGGGATTCTGGTCCATTCTCTACAGATCCTCTCTAAATCCTTAAGGTTTCTTGGCTGTCGCTTGGCAACTCGAAGTTTCAGCTCCCTCCACAGATTGTCTATAGGGTTAAGGTGTGGACACTGGCTAGGCCACTCCAAGACCTTAATGTGCTTCTTCTTGAGCCTCTCCTTTGTTGCCTGGGCGGTGTGTTTTGGGTCATTGTCATGCTGGAAGACCCATCCACGACCCATCTCCAGTGTTCTGGAAGACCCATCCACGACCCATCTCCAGTGTTCTGGAAGACCCATCCACAACCCATCTCCAGTGTTCTGGAAGACCCATCCACGACTCATCTCCAGTGTTCTGGAAGACCCATCCACGACCCATCTCCAGTGTTCTGGAAGACCCATCCACAACCCATCTCCAGTGTTCTGGAAGACCCATCCACAACCCATCTCCAGTGTTCTGGAAGACCCATCCACGACCCATCTCCAGTGTTCTGGAAGACCCATCCACAACCCATCTCCAGTGTTCTGGAAGACCCATCCACGACTCATAGACCCATCCACGACCCATCTCCAGTGTTCTGGAAGACCCATCCACGACCCATCTCCAGTGTTCTGGAAGACCCATCCACGACCCATCTCCAGTGTTCTGGAAGACCCATCCACGACTCATCTCCAGTGTTCTGGAAGACCCATCCACGACCCATCTCCAGTGTTCTGGCTGAGGGACGGAGGTTCTCGTACAAGATTTCATGGTACATGGCCCTGTCCATCGGCCTCTCAGTACGGTGAAGTCGTCCTGTACCCCAGAGCATGATGTTCCCAGCTCGTGCTTGACTGTAGGGATCGTGTTCTTGGGATCATAGTCAGCGTTTCTCTTCCTCCAAACATGACAAAAACTGATGCCAAACAGCTCAATTTTGGTCTCATCTGACCACAGCACTTTCTCCCAAGCCTTCTCTTAATCATTAGATGTTCATTGCCAAACTTCAGTCGGGCCTGTACATGTGCCTTCTTGAGCGGGGGATCTTGCTGGCGCTGCAGGATTTCAATCCACTGTGGCGTAAAGAGTTACTAATGTTCTGCTTGGTGAGTCGCAACTGCCTTGGGATCATTAACAAGCTCCTCCCGTGTAGTTCTGGGCTGATCCCTCTCCTCTCTCAGGATCATCCGTACCCCATGAGGCCAGATCTTGCATGGAGCTCCAGACCGAGGGCGATTGATTTTTCATTTTGTATTTCTTCCATTTCTGAATAATCACACCAGCAAAAGTCTCCTCCTCACCCAGCTTCTTGCTGATGGTGTTGTAGCCCATTCCAGCCTTGTGCAGGTCTATAATCTGGTTTATAGACGGCTCTTTGGTCTTGCCCATGTGGTGGAGAGGATGGAATGGAAGACACAGATTCTGTGTCCACTGACATTAGAACATTAGGAGTTCTTTCTGAAAGTGGCAGGACTAATCTGTGCTCCACATGGGCACATAAGCAATCTGTGGGAGGAAGAATCCTTGCTGGTTGGTTGGGGATCAAATACTTATTTCACTCGATCAAATGCTAATCAATTTACAACCTTTATATAATGTGTTTTTCTGGTCGATATTCTGTCTCTATCCGTTAAAATAAACCAACCATAAAAATGATAGACTCTTCGTTTCTTTGTAAGTGGGTGAACTTACAAAATCAGCAGAGGATCAAATAATTATTTCCCCCATTGTAAATAATGTTTTGAGACATCATTAAAGACCAGATAACTCTGAACGAACGTTCTATTAGCGTTACTGGAAGAACATTTGTTCATAACTTAGAGAGAGCATTCCTGTCGGCTGGCTGTGGGTGATGTTGTCTGATGTTATTGTTGAAAGCGCTATATAAATGAAGGTGACTTGACTTGTCTCGGTGTGCTGTGATTGACAGCAGGGCGGCCGGGAGTTTGTGCCGGTGGTCGTGAGTCGGCCGGTGTTGAGGTCCATGTCCAGGCGAGATGTTCTGATCAAGCGCTGGCCCAAACCTCTCAGCTGGCAGTACTACCGATCCCTGCTGCCCGACGTCAGCATCACTATGTGTCCGTCCTGCTTTCAGGTACACGCACACGCACACACACACACACACACACACACACACACACACACACACACACACACACACACACACACACACACACACACACACACACACACACACACACACACACACACACACACACACACACACACACACACACACACACACACACACACAGGCTTCATGATTTCGGCCTGTTCCCTCTCTGTGATGTTTGATTGCATTCTGTTGTCTTTTCCAAAGATGTTTCACAGTGAGGACTACGAGCTGTTGGTTCTTCAGCACAACTGCTGTCCGTACTGCCGCAGACCCATCGATGAGGCCAGCGCCTAGTGTGTGTGAGAGTGTGTACTGCCGCAGACCCATCGATGAGCCCAGCTAGCTCATCTGTGTGTGCTGAATGTGCGCGATCTCGGTCTGATCAGGATCGAGCTGCTCTAGTCCGTCAGTAAATGCCAGCTCAGCGCAGCTCTGATAGGATTACCGGGATCAACCGGCCAAAGTAGATTACAGTGTGTGTCCATGCATGCTCCTTATCACACTTACACAAACACACAGCTCACTCCATTTCACTGTCCTTTTAAATAAAGTTTTCATATTTATGCTCTAATGTGTATTGCTGTCATGTTTTCCTATCAGTTGAGCTGAAGTGTTTTTATATATATTGTCTTTTAAAATATGGAAGTCATTCTAGTTTTGACAATTAAGTGAATTATAGGAACTCTTCTTATATCTTTTATTACTTCTGATTGGATCTGAGTGGAGTGGACATGACCATTTGTGTAGATTATTGTTGGTTCCTTGAGTGTTTTGAATGCAGAACCAATTTATCATTTCCTTTTTCTGTCCTCAGTTATTTTCCTTCTTGTTCTCTATTAATATCCATTTAACTAACTTCATGTCCTCATCCTTTAGGAATTTATATTATTTTTGGTGGGAAATCAAGAGCACAAACATGATGTTTTGAGAGATTTGTCTCGCTCTGAAATGTTCCTGTTTGTTAAAATGACAGACATCGTCATTTCAAAAGATGGTTAATAAATGAACTCAGTCACTGAACTTTAGCTCTCTATTTCCATTCAGCATTATTTCAGTAATATTAATTGTTTTTGTCATTTATGTCAGTTACAAGTGTAATAGCTGAAGTGTGCATGGCTGGACTCGATCAGAGCGAGTTTCTGAAGTCTAAAGACTAGTTCATGGAAATCCAACAAACACCAGCAAACTTGCAATTGGATTTAGAAGTGAATCCTCCAGTGTCGCACTGAACCGGCCTTGAATGCACTAGTCGGTTCTTGTGGGCATTCGGAGATACATTGGTACTGATTTATTTGAATTTGCGGGGTGGAAAATGAAAGTGTTACTGTGTTTACAGTCGGTTTACCTTCATGGATTATCAAGCCTCTCTGACCCCAATCTGCCTGTAACTCAATTCCTCCAAATTGCATGGCCTCTCTGTAATCTCATTAATCTGGGCACATGGGGTTCATATAAGAGGGACGCTTGAGTCCCGGGCAGCAGATCTCTCGCTCGCTCTCAGGGACTTTATTCCAGCTTCGTCTGTCCACTTTCTCTGTCTTGATCCTTAACCAGTGAACCGAGTATGAACGGAACGGAAGGTCCGAACTTCTACGTGCCGATGTCCAACAGGACCGGTGTGGTCCGCAGCCCGTTTGAGGAGCCGCAGTATTACCTAGCGGAGCCGTGGAAGTACTCGCTTCTGGCCGCGTATATGCTCTTCCTCATCTTCACTTCATTCCCCGTAAACTTCCTCACGCTCTACGTCACGGTGCAGCACAAGAAGCTCCGCACGCCCCTCAACTTCATCCTGCTCAACCTGGCCGTGGCCGACCTGTTCATGGTGGTGGGCGGCTTCACCGTCACGCTCTACACGGCCCTGCACGGATACTTCAACTTGGGGGTCACGGGCTGCTACATCGAGGGCTTCTTCGCCACGCTGGGCGGTAAGTGCACTCCCTCACCGCCGAAAAACCAAACCAACCAGTGCTCGAGATGTTCATTAAAGATCAAATAAGGATCAGAATGCATTATAGGGACATGTTAAAAAAAAACATGGTATTCTTGGGAGTCCCATGTAAAGACTGTGATGTACAGTATAGGTGGTCAAGGTCACTTTTATTTTAGGGTGACTTGTTACAGCGTAATTATACATTAATTATGGGATCGACAATCGCGCCGGCATCAGTTCAAAAGAGACTCAAAATACTCTGTTGACTTTGATATTACAAACAAGTTTCATACATCAATCGATCCTGTTAAGTGTGTATTATTTTTGTGTATACTCACAATAAAAACAAAGTGTTGTGCTTTTTGCCAAATAAAGCAAAATAAACATGATGCGAGTTCTGCTTTCTCTCTGTCAGTGAAGTCCATTTTGAAACGCGTCCGAAAATGAACTATAACTCAGTGAATACTCAGTCAAACAGACACACAGGCATGAAGCTTGAATTCTCTTCTTTTAAATGAAGTAATTTTTATAAAAAAACAAATATTCACAGTTTATGTAATATGTATGAAAAGAGAGATGTCAGTCGTTCTCATCTCAGCTCATTATGTTTTAATGTGACCCCGCCCACGGAGAGCGTGCGCTATTCAAACGCAAATGATCTGAGGCAATCCATGCAAACCTGTGAAACGCCCACATCAGCTGGATAACACACACCGCGAGTTCACTTTCAGACTCATGTACTTTACGACACTGTGAGGAATAATACTATCTTAATAATAATCCTGGAAAATTTACCTCAGAAGTGTTGGAAGTTTCATTTCGAGGAGCAACGGATCCAGCTGAGGAATAGGTCAGTTCTATATTTGCTTTGTTCTCATCGCAATAGTGTCTGTACACGCAAAAATAATGTTTAAATATGAATCGCGTTTCTGTGTGTGAATGAATGAACAGCTTTTACCAAACTCTATTGCTATACTGAGATGAGTAAAAATCGACTACAAAAATTGGATAGATTATAAAGTTTTTACTGTAAAATACTGCCACATCAAATAAGCTTATAATGTTGCCAATTTCTGCTCATATGTTATATATATATATATATATATATATATATATATATATATATATATATTGTCCTTGCATTATTTCTTGTGGCTCAGTGACACACCTGAATGAATGGCTCATTAAGTATGCAGCCTCATTATGCGGGCCCCATTGTCTCCTCAGGTGTGAATCACACCCACTCGCATATTGCCTTTCCAAACAAAAAGTGTCTTACAAAATTTAAATCAATGTATTGTTTTATGTGAATGATTAGGCAGGATGATTTTCACATCATTTTGAAGAAAAAACTCTAGGCAACAAAATCTTGTGGACACATATTTAGTATGTGTTTTGTGGCCTTATTTCAGAAACTTTCATTTTTTGTTTTTTCAATAACCATGCATAAATATTATTCTTTCAAAAATACAAACATGTACATACATGTTGCTCACATATTATGGTAGCCCTGTTTGTGCTAAATAGAGTGTAATTACACCTTTGCCATTAATATGTTTATAAGCAACTGAAAAAAGCACAAATGTCAGAGCATGGGACCTCAAGGACCCCAAAAACACCTCAGACCCCTGAGGGTAAGTACTGAGTAATAATAATTAACCACATGTACTTACTTTAGGATTTGGGTTAGGATAGTTTCTTGTAATTATGCATCATTTAAAGTTATTACTAGAACAACTACATGTAACTTTGACTAACACTGCAAAATAAAGTGTTACCGGTGATTCTCACAAAAATGTCAGAGTCATCATTTTAAAAATAGCGCCTATTTTTTGAGACATTTTCATGACAATTTTGTGGCATGTTTTTCATGCAAATCTAACATCAAAGATTCTGTTATCAAGACCATTAAGCACATTTCACCCTCAACTCTAATAATTACCGTTATGCAAAAACTAATTATACATCCAGGTAGTGTTTGCTGTACAAAAAATTATAATAAATTGTAACCATCCAGATGAGTTACAATAATATGAATAATTTTTGGGGGGGCATAATGTGACAATGCAAAAAGAAAAACAAGGTTAAATATAGGCTTCTTTTTTTATTCTGATTTTGGGAAGGAAATATGAGCTGATCACAGATTTCCTGAGATTCATACATAAGTGCTGTGAAATATTGCTTTTCATCCAGGCAGATAATGACTTCATATCACATTTTGTGGTCATTTGGGTCTCTTATCATAACAGCATCTTTATGGTTGGATCTGATCTTGAGATTCAATAAATTTCCATGTAATAATTGACATTAGCCTATATTTGGACTGTGTAGTCTAGGAGGACGTCTCTGTTACTGGTGTAACCCTCGTTCCCTGATGGAGGGGAAAAGAGATGTTGTCAAAATACAGTCACCAGGGGATCCCCTTGAGAGCCCGAAACACTTCTGACATATTCTGAAAAAGCCAATGGAATTGGTGTGTGAAATTTGCATGCCAGGCCATGCCCCTGGACATATGGGTATATAAGGTGAGCCGGCTGCACACATACTTAAGGTTTGTTCTGAGGAACTGAGACAGCATCTCAAACCCCTCAGATGCAGTTCAAGTTTTGACCGTCAGGGAATGAGGTTTACGTCATTAACCGAGATGTTCCATTTACCGACACTAGGGGTCCCTTATACTAAACGTCAAAACATGTACTGTGTCACAAGGCATGGCAGTGCAAATGCAGGCAACCCTCCATGTGCCAACTGAGCCACTGCGCAAGTGCAACTACACTAACTTGCGACCGACCAATGCCCAGGGTAAGGACTTCAGGTCTTCCACCCAAGAGGACCATCTCACCTCTTCCAGGGAGAGGTCACTCAAGCTATAGGCCTCTTCTGATTTTCCTCAAGAAAAGTTTTATTTTATGATGAATAAACCTGGTTGTTAACGTTGGGAAGCATTCTCCTCCTCGCTGAGAAAGGAACACTACAGAGACCTCATCCTACCCGTAGAAGGAGGTTAGCATGTGGAAAATACATACTATGGACTCACCAGATGGAGTACTACATAGGAAAGAGTTTCTGTGGTGGGCTCCACTTAAGGAGGGAGAGACTAGCGGCTTCACAGCGACTGATGACAGAGCTAGCTCCGCCCAGGGTAAGACATGGTAAATGGTAAATGGACTGCATTTATATAGCGCTTTCACAGACCCAATTGCCACCAAAGCGCTTTACAATATTGCCTCAGATTCACCCATTCACTCACTCATTCATACACCGACGGCGGTGTCAGCCATGCAAGGTGATCCAGCTCGTCGGGAGCAGCTGGGGTTAGGTGTCTTGCTCAAGGACACCTCGACACTTGGTCAGGTGGAACCGGGGATTGAACCACCAACCTTCCGGTTTGTAGACAATCTACATGAACCACTGAGCCACTGCCGCCCCACATTGGGTTTACAGACAAGGAAACTGAAAAGTGAGAGAATACATTGTATGGGGTCACCGTTAGGGAACCACTACATACAGAGCACTAGCCAGATTACAAGGGCTTACCTGAAAAGGGGCATACCATGAGTAATGAGCTCGGTAGTGAGTTCTCCCACCAAACTCATCCATCGCAATAGTGCTTAAGTGATGGAGAAGGATGGCCCAGGGTTCACCATTCAAGGGAAACTGGACCTAAAAAGTGCACGTTATCACCTCAGAGAGGAATAAGGTGCTGATACAACCACTGCATCCAACCAGTTTGAGTTTTAACTGCTATTACTTGAGACTCGAGACGAAACCGTTTTCATGCGTAGATCAAATCTCACAAATGTTTTGGGCCTGCAGCTCTACATATGTCTGCTAATGAAGTACTGTTTGCTAGAGCCGATGTGGCTGCGATATCCCTAGAGTTGAGCCCTCATTCCCAATACGTTTTAGGCCTGATAACCCCGGAGAATGGCATCCACAATCCAGTGGGCCATTCTTTGTTTGGAGACATGTTTCGCTTTCTGGTGATCTTAAAAGCAGACAAAGAGCTGCTCCGCTCGTCTGAAGCTCTGTGTCCGGGTCTAGACAGATGCACAGAGTGCACACTGGACACAGCAGAGACAGGGCTGGGTCTCCCTCCTCAGGAGGGATTGCTTGCAAGTTCACCACTTGGTCCCTGAAGGGAGTAGTCCATGGCTATCCAGGCCAGAGTCTCAGGACAACGTGAGAGTAGGCCGGCCCAAATTCCAGGCACAATTCATTAATGGAGAAGGCTTTTTGGGCCTGAAGGACTAGAGAGAGATCCCAAGAGGGGATAAGGCGAGGTCTAGGAGGGTTTTGCCTCAGTGCACCTCTCAAGAACCTAACTATCAGGTTGTGCTTTCCTATGGACCTACCACCCACTGTGTTGTGATTAGCCCCCTGTAGCGGCCATGTACACTTTAAGGGTAGAGGCCGACAGATGCCTCTCCAGGCCCTGCGGAAGAAAGGAAAGCACCGAGCCGACGTTACAACTTTATGGGTCTTCACTCCGGGAAGGCCGCTGGTGATAGTCCTCTGAATTCCTCCTCGGCCCGTCCAGGGACCAGACGTAGAGGTTCCAGAAGTATGGGCGCGGGTGCCTGATTGTGCCATGCCCCTGAGAAAGAAGGTTCTTCCTCAGGGAATCCACCAGGGAGGGGCCAATGTCATCAGCGTGAGCCCCGAAAACCAAGTCTGGTTGGGCCAGTAGGGCAACCATTTGGACTTGTTCTTCTTCCTCCCTGACTTTGCACAGAGTGTGACATGCGAGGGAATTGGATGCCGCCCTGGCAATTTATATATGCCACTGTTGCTGTGTTGTCTGTCTGGACCACAGCATGCTTCCCCTGAATCAACAGTCGAAACTTCCTTAGAGCTAGTAGCATGGCCAACAACTCAAGGCAGTTGATGTGCCAGCGCAGTCTGGGTGCCCGTTGCATACAGTGTCCCAGCCGGTCTCAGAGGAGTCTGCTGTGTCAACAACAATACACACTTGTTCAGGAACTCTGACCAAGGACTGAATAAATGGCGGTAAATCGTTGTGATGACCACATGATGTGCCGCTGTGCCGCGGTGCTACTACAATCTCAAGTAGTTCAGCACTGACTGTGCACAGTGTTGAGAAAGACGTGCTTTCATGGCGATCGAGTCCAACTCCACACAGAGAAAAGAGATGCTCTGCATGGGGGAGAGCTTGCTCTTCTCCCAATCTGGCTAAGTGCTTGAGGACCAGGACAACCTCTTGAATGGGACACTCTGCAGGGCCCGATTCAACATTCGCAGAACTAGGATTGGTTGCGCTTTTGTAAAACCTGTTTTTCATCCTGGCTGGAGAGACAGGCTCTCTTGTGTCCTTTGCCAGTAGGATCGCTGTATTGTGTATCTGAAATCCAGCAGCAGATGCTCTATTGCAGAGGTGAATGGATTCGGTTCTCTTGCAGAGTGACGCTGGCTTGGGCTCCAAAGAACAAAGCTGAAGTTTGTCAGCAGCCGGCTGGCCTTATATAGCCATATGTCTGGGGCCGTGTCCTGACATGCAAATTCCACATGTTAATTCCATTGGCCTTTTCTGAATATGTCAGAGGTATTTGGGGCTCTCAAGGGTGCACCCTAAGGTCGGCATTTTGACACAACATCAAAAGTGAAAGGGTTTGTTCTCCGTTATTCAACATCACATTTTCCTTCCTTGCCACAGCTGCTTGTGTCTTGCACAGTAGGGGAGTAAAAATAAAGTATTATGTCACTGTTAAGTAACTGCTTAAGTTCAAACAAATTGACCAAAATCTAAACTATGATTTGTGTAATTTTAGTTATGACAGTGACACACATCAGTTCATAGTATAACTACACCAAAACATAACTAGATTAAAAAGTTAATCTATATGTTGCCTTGAGAAAGCCGGACCAGAAAGTTTGAAGTTTTAAAGGCTTTAAGTTTAAAGTAGTTTAAAGTTTAAAGTAGTTAGAAGTTTAAAGTAGTTTAAAGTTTAAAGTATAGTTTGAAGTTTAAAGTAGTTTGAAGTAGTTTAAAGTATGATTGATAGATAGATAGATAGATAGATAGATAGACAGACAGACAGACAGACAGATAGATAGATAGATAGATAGATAGATAGATAGATAGATAGATAGATAGATAACTGAGTTTATATGAGTCTCAGTTCATTTATTTATTTATGAGTTTAAAAGTTCATAAGTGTATGAATTCATGAGTTTATAAGTGTACGAGTTTATGAGTTTAGAGTTTATGTTTAAATTAAGTAAATTTAGTAGTTTGAAGTATAACTTAGTTTGAAGTTTAAATTAGTTTGAAGTTTAAAGTAGTTTGATAGGTAGATAGATAGATAGAGTTTGGAGTATGTAGAGTTAAAGCTCAAGGAGGAGATTAAGTTGTACATTTCAGAGTAAGATGAAGAAGAATAACTAGAATGTGCCGGATGCTATGCGGTTGCTAGGGTGTTCTGGGTGGTTGCTAGGCGGTTGCTATGGTGTTCTGGGTGGTTGCTAAGGTTTTCTGGGTGGTTGCTAGTGCGTTGCTAGGCAGTTGCTAGGGTGTTATGGTTGGTTGCTATGGTGTTAGGCAGTTGCTAAAGTATTCTGAGTAGTTTCTAGGCAGTTGCTAAGGTATTCTGGGTGGTTGCTGGGCTGTTGCTAGGGTGTTTTGGGTGGTTTCTATGGAGTTCTTTGCATGTCCTTGGCAAGATTTAGAACTTAACTAATCACTATTGGCATGTAGCTGTTCACTGCTAGCATGTGTAGCTTGTTGGAAGTGCTGTTTGCAAGCATGAGTCAAAAGACCCAACCCTCATGTCTCTACGATGTTCCGATGCAGAGATATAGGTCTTAGGGTTAGGTCTAAACGGTTGCAAGGGTACTCTGTTTGGTTGCTAGTGAGTGGCTTGGCAGCTGCCAATGATGTTACTCCAAAAGCTCCTTGCCAGTATGAATGATAACAACCCCCATGCCTCTATGACTTTCAGATTAGAAGATATCCCTCTTTTGGTTTGGGTTGCTAGGGTGCTCGACAATGGTTGCTAGGGTGTGGCTAGAAAGTGTTGAAGGCGTCTCATGATTGGCTGTTTTGCTGCTCCGAGTCAAACAAGACCACCCTCATTTTTTTATGACACTTATATCCAAAGATATCCCTTTGATCTCTTTCAATGGAAGTCTATGGAACTTCTTGCTATGGAGCTCCAAATGGTTGCTAGGGCGTGGCTTGATAGCTTCACAATGATCCTGAGAGACTGATTGGTCGTCTGAGTAAAATGAGCCTGCCCCCTTGTCTCTATGACACTGTGATCCAGAGTTATGTTCAATACAAAAAATGTATCATAGTAGGAGAAACACATGCGTTTCATGGGCCAACCTTCGCCATAGTTAGTCAATGGGGCAACTTTGGGCGCCTCTTGCCCCACAAAGGTGCAACATTTACCCCATTGTGAGGTATGTTCTTACAGAGCCTGTTAGCCTCTTCAAATGTGGTTACCCACACGTTTCTGCGAAATCATCGCTCAGAGCTATGAGTGGTCAAAGTTCGTCGCAATGTTAAGTCTATGGGATTTTTTGGCCTCTTTTTTGCTCCTGGGGCGAACACCGTACCCCCGATTGCTTATAAAAGATCTCTCCTCAATGAGCCACACGATTTGACGCCTCATTCATGGGACTGTGACAAACGGTACAGGAGGAGTAGCGCGCCAAACTTTTGTCCGGAATAGTAAGACCTACAATGTACATTTCCTGAAGAAAGTGTGAGTGGTGCTTGCAGTGGCAAAATTCGGCATGGTTGCTAGGGTGTTTCTAGTGGGTTGCTAAAGTGTTCTGGATAGTTGTTAGGTGGTTACTAGGGTATTCTGGGTGGTTGCTAGGGCGTTGCTAGGGTGTTCTGGGTAGTTGCTAGGCGGTTGCTAGGGTGTTCTGGGTGGTTTCTATGGTGTTGCTAGGCAGTTGCTAGGATATTATTGGTGGTTGCTAGGGTGTTGCTAGGGTGTTCTGGGTGGTTGCTATGGTGTTGCTAGGCGGTTGCTAGGGTATTCTGGGTGGTTGCTAGGGCATTGCTAGGTAGTTGCTAGGCGGTTGCTAGGGTGTTCTGGGTGGTTGCTAAGGTTGCTAGGCAGTTGCTATGGTATTCTGGGTGGTTGCTAGGGTGTTACTATGGTGTTCTGGGCAGTTGCTAGACGGTTGCTAGGGTGTTCTGGGTGGTTGCTAGGCGGTTGCTATGGTATTATGGGTGGTTGTTAGGGTGTTGTGGGTGGTTGCTAGGCAGTTACTAAAGTGTTCTGGGTGGTTGCTAGGGCTTTGCTAGGGTGTTCTGGGTGGTTGTTTGGTGGTTGTGGTTGGTTGCTAGGCAGTTGCTAAGGTGTTATGGGTGGTTGCTAGGGTATTTTGGGTGATTTCTTGGCAGTTGCTAAGGTATTCTGGGTGGTTGCTAGGGCGTTACTAGGGTGTTCTGGGTGGTTGCTTGGGTGTTGCTAGGCAGTTGCTAGGGTGTTCTGGGTGGTTACTATGGTGTTGCTAGGTGGTTGCAAGGGTATTCTGGGTGGTTGTTATGGTGTTGCTAGGCAGTTGCGAGGGTATTCTGGGTGGTTGCTAGGGTGTTCAAAAGTGAATTACACAACTGTTAAAAATATATAGCAAATCTCAACTATCCTAATGCTCAGCTCTTAACTGCTAAAATCTGGACTAATAGGCGTTACAAACATTAACAGCATTAATTTCTGTAAAGCCCTCTACAAATAGAACTGAACTGACTACATGTAGATTGAGCTGAACTGAGTGATCATGATCTTCTCTGTGTTTCTCAGGTGAGATTGCGCTGTGGTCTCTGGTGGTCTTGGCTATTGAGCGCTACATTGTCGTGTGTAAACCGATGAGCACGTTTCGTTTCGGTGAGACTCACGGCATCATAGGAGTGGGCTTCACCTGGGTCATGGCCCTCACCTGCGCCGTGCCGCCCCTACTGGGCTGGTCCAGGTAATCAACCACGCTTTTCAGAATAATACGCTTTTAACTAAATTTCCTAGGACAGTATAATCGAAAGTGCCTGAGACATTGGGCGGGTTAGACTATAAGAACAACAGACGTACATGGCTGTGTGTGTGTGCGTGTGTGTGTGTGTGTGTGTGTGCAGGTATATTCCCGAGGGGATGCAGTGCTCTTGTGGAATAGATTACTACACTCCCAAACCGGAAATCAACAACACCTCGTTTGTCATCTACATGTTCATCCTGCATTTCTTCATCCCAATGCTGATCATCTTCTTCTGCTACAGTCGTCTGCTCTGCACTGTCCGCGCGGTAAGACACACACACACACTCTCACACACACACACACACACACACACACACACACACACACACACACACACACACACACACACACACACATACACACACACACACACACACACACACACACACACACACACACACACACACATACACACACACACACACCAGAGCTGGAAAGTCAGACTCATTTGTGTGAATTGGTTCTTGTGAACAGTTTTAAATTTGAAGATCATATTACTTATCATTTGCTCCTTATAGAACCACCTCGCGGCCAATTTTCACAAAATTTGGTACATATATTCATTTTCCCACAATGTATGGATATATCCATTTTTTGTAATAGTAGGCCATTCAGATTTGATCTCATTAGTCGCTGAAATTTTATTGGCGGGCGGCCTTGTTTTTGAAGTATCCTAGTGTTAGGGGATTTACAGTTAAGGACCCAAAGACAAGATATGATTATTTAAGACCAAGGGCCCTATCTTTCACCCAGCACAATTGACTTTGTACACCGACGCATGTATCATTCCTATTTCTCACAGCGAACTTTTCCCTCCACAGACGCACGCCGGTAAATTAGGGAATGAACTTGCGCTCCCGGGGGCGGTTCAGCGAAAAGAGGAGGCGTGTTCCGGCGCAAACGTTCCCTGGTGCTATTTTGCAGTTTCAGAAAACAATTCCTCCACTGACCAGGAGAAACCTCGTCTAAAGTCAGTGGCGTTATTCAGATGCAATTTTAAGGGCGCATGCTTGGTCATAATGTAGCGTGTGCACAACGCACACACACTTTGATTCTCTCATCTACACACAGACGCAGCAGTTCTCATTTGTGCAAATCATACATAATTACAAGGAACAATATTAACACACGAGGGAAATCATTGTTGTGTCCATGAAGATGTGGAAAAACAGGCATAAATCTAGCTTACACATTTACCCACATTATTATACGCCTGTTTAAGCGAAGCTAATTTGTGTGTGTTTCTCCATCCCCAATGTCACTTCTCTTTGTTTTACGGCCCTGACGAGAACGTCGGTCTCCTCGGCTGTGAACCGCTCCTGGCGCGCGTCTGGCAAATCCGCCGTTATAATAGCAATCCGCCATGGAACAAGCGCGCCTGCTCTTAAAGGGAATGTGAGATGTCGCTCTGATTGGTTTATTTCACGTTACGCCCAAACCACACCTATGAGTAATGAAGCTACTTCAGACCAACACATTTTAGATTTGCGTCGGGCGCAAGAGTAATTTATCCCGCCGGTATAATAGCAACAGCGCCCGAGACCCGCCCACAAAGTTACTTGCGTTTCGCGTTTGATACTTGCGTTTCAGATCGTTAAAATAGGGCCCAAAGAGTTAAAAGTGCAGTCAATTTAAGACAAGAGTCAGAATTATGATAAATTAAAGAAAAGTTTTACTGAAGATAGTTCAGGCAGAAGTCAGCTTCAAGACTCGCAAGGAGTTCGTAGGCTGCTCCGCTTACAGTTACAAAGATCACAGCAGTTATGCTCTACACCAAGGTCTAAGCTACGTCCTTGCTTCAGGTTGAATGATTCTGATTAGCTAAGAAATAGATAAACATAGTCATTTTGCACACATGGACTGATAGGCAGAAGCACATCTCCATAGTCTGTACGGCTGCCACCAGGACCCTGAGTTAGGAACCAGTGGTCCTCCGAGGTCACATGACTGTGTGTCCGGGCGCCAGCATGTCGAAGAAAACAAGTCAGTCAATCTCCAATAATGCCACTTGTTCCTTAACCTGTAACCAAGAATACTAACACACAAACACACACAACACACACACACACACACACACACACACACACACACACACACACACACACACACACACACACACACACACACACACACACACACACACACACACACACACACACAGCTTCTTCAAACTTGGATTTGGCCAGAACAGGAGACTCTTCCCAAAACATCCAGATAACATCTTCTTTCTCTCAATGAGAGGACACATTAATCTAACAGTAAAGACTTTAGCTAAGAAATGGTCACTTAAACTATTGGCTCCAATGACCCTTGTGACCTATAGACACTAGAATAACAGATATATATATAGACCTTTCTCAAATAAAACAAGTCCATATCTTATCTCTGGAAGCCGGGTTAAATGAGCAAGCACTGTTACTGCATTCCTGGCATTGGCCAGACCCTCAGTCACCTCTCAGATATCAAATACAGACATTAGCGAATACATGAAATAAACATTTCAGTAATCTCACTGGTAACTTCAATAACGAAGTAAAATCTCATAAGCCATTCAATGAGAAGTCATTCAACTCATTTTATATTTAGAAGGAAAAATATTGATTAATACCTTGATTATAATCACTCATTTTATGAAACTTGGTGTGCGTTCTCAGAATGTCCTGTTGTCTGTGTGTGTCATGACTATGGGTGATTGGACATTGCATTCATCAGATATGGGTCAACTTGTGAAAATGCGTGTCGCCTGACCAATTATATGGAGTCATAAGAGTTTTCATAACCATCATAATTTAGTTGTTTACCTGACAGGTGTTCCGACCAGATCAGCCAAATTTCATTGTATTGGTTAATTGAGAAAAACGGACTTACGGGTATGGTCCACCCAAAAATGAGAATTCTATCATCGTCTACTCGCCCTCATGTCATTCCAAACCTGTATGACTTTCTTGATTCTGCAGAACGCAGAAGAAGATTTTTTAAAGAATGTTGGAAACCAAACAGTTTTGATGACCATTTACACAATTGCACAACATAAAGCTTCTTTACTGGCATCGATGGTTCCATTAAGAACCTTTAACATCCATGGAATTGATAACACATCCAGTCTAGGAATGCTTTTACTAAGCCATTTCTTGATAAAGGCCACAAGAACTAGTTCTGAGTCTGACATATAAACTCGGGTTAGTTGACCTCTATGGCTGCTCTGCAGTGAAGAGCCAGTGTTTCACACCATAATAATATATGACACTATAGCACTGTACCAATCAGCATCTAGGACTATGAATATCTGATATGGTATCTGATTGTTTTATGTAATTGTTGTATTCTCTGTTGTCAGGCTGCTGCTCAACAGCAGGAGTCAGAGACGACCCAGCGTGCCGAGCGGGAAGTGACTCGTATGGTGATCGTCATGGTGATTGCGTATCTGGTGTGCTGGGTGCCGTACGCCAGTGTGGCCTGGTACATCTTTGCTAATCAGGGGGCTGAATTTGGTCCTGTCGCCATGACGATACCAGCTTTCTTTGCCAAGAGTGCAGCGCTCTACAACCCGGTCATCTACATCATACTCAACAGACAGGTGAGCCTGTGACTCACGCACTTTAATACTTCTATATGTGTATTATATTATATTTAGGGCTGAAAAAGTGATCATGAGCCCAATTACATCAAAATCAAAGTTTTGTGATGATAACTGATGATAACGCACTTTAGACACAATGCTGCC
This sequence comes from Rutilus rutilus, assembly GCF_951802725.1. Taxonomy (NCBI): domain Eukaryota; kingdom Metazoa; phylum Chordata; class Actinopteri; order Cypriniformes; family Leuciscidae; genus Rutilus; species Rutilus rutilus. Next base: position 397,914 of record NC_140232.1, read on the forward strand.
AGTTTCTTTGTTGTTGGTCTGCCATCAATAATTCAGCGATAGAAGAGCATGAGGGTCTTAAGGTCAATTCCCAGGGAATGCATGAACAGATTAAATGAACAATTTGAATGCAATGTAAGATATGTTGGATAAAAAGTCTGACAAAATGCTCACATGTGATGCAAACTGGTTTAAACACACACAGCAGAATTAACTATTGTGTGTATTTAAGCAACACACACTGTTTTTGAACTGAATGAATCAGTGTTGTTCACATCGGTTGGGTGAATAAGTCAATGACTCACTCATTCAGGCCGTAATATGACTGTATATCAGAGCCTTAGGAACGCCATATGGCTCATTGTATAGTCTCCATGAAAGCACTGTGGAGGAGGTCAAACATCTCAAACGCTCAGACGATGATGAGGAGAAGAAGAGCCATCCATTAAATTACACACTACAATGGCCATTATTAAAATACATCCCAGTCTCAGAATAGTAAGAGTAACTGACCTTGATTCTTATGGTTTGGTTTTAAATATAATAGAGGGAATCTATTAGACTTCATTTTAGCCTCACTACAACTGGGGCACTGGTCCAGATTTGCCGGTTTCATGAACAGAGTCTAGGACTGTAATTTGAGCAATTTGTAGCTTTGTTAATTTTCCATTTTCATTGCAATTTTAATAAACAGAGTAACCATTAAACTTTACTGAAATTATCGGGGGTCCAAGGTGGACACATCTGACATTGGACACCCCTAGTTTCTATAGAAAGCACAAGCTCTACACACTTCACCACAGTAACTGTTAACTGCTGTCATGTGTTTACACTGGTTCAGTTCAGGAACTGCATGCTCACTACGGTCTGCTGTGGGAAGAACCCGTTTGGAGAGGAGGAGAGTATGATGGCCTCCAGTAAGACTCAGTCCTCGATGGTCTCGTCCGCTCAAGTGGCTCCCGCCTGAACATCCCAACGGCTGAGACCTGGACCGGTCCGGCCCGCAGACTCCTACAGGCCAAACAGCGCTCCTAAAATCTACATCATCTTCTTCTGCCTTTGTATCGTAAAAACGGGCCAGATCTCTATAATACTGCCGTATGTCTTGAACTGTGTGCAACTGTGCATTTATAGGGGAAATCCTTTCAATGTCTGTTCCATTATCTTCGGCTTCACCAGCGCTTGTTGATTCTGCAGGTGTTAGATGAATATGTAGCTAGGGCCAGTTATGAATTTGTACATTTTGACTATTGTAGATGATGTTCTGATGTTGACAGAAGTGATTCTGAGCGCTGGAGCCATAAGAGACCTCAGGAGAAACCATTCTGTGAACGTTTAGATGTAAATGTTGTCTGTGGAAGAATTAAGATTGAATATGTAAATGTGTGATGATGAAAAAATACAGAGGTAAAGATGAAATAAAAGCTCATGTGAAACTTGAGACGCTTGGAAACATGACAAAGAAAACGTTTTAGTAAAGTTCGTCTTTACTGATAAAAATTTCCCTCTTTCTCCAAAAAACTTTTAACATTTCCAGCAGAATATCTACAGAAGAATGCACACATTTTGGTTTGGACTCCAAGAAGGATCAAAACGCTTCATAAAAAATAATAATACAAATGCAACAGTTTCATTCAAGCCTATTATATGTTAATCATATCATTGCTTGTAGTCCAAGGCATCTTGGAATCAGAAAGAAAGGCCATTGAACAGTGCAGGTACAAACATCCCATCAGAAACGTTATTCACATTGATTGAATCACACTATAAAGTATAAATATTGCTATGGAGAAGGTCTTGTATAATCCAGTGCATAATTGGCTCTCCCCGAGTGTGGGGTCAGTGCGTCAATATTAAACGACCTCCTCGTTTGAAGTCAATGCTTGATACTATAGCATTAGAGAATGAAGAACCGAGAGCAACTTGAAGATCCTCAAACACACGAGCGAGAGCTTCGATCAGGCCTCGCTGCTGCACTCGTAGATGTTGTCTTCCATCAGAGCCACGACCTGCTCGAACTTGTGCTGTAGCTGAGTGCGTCGAGCGGTGGGGTTCGAGTCCAGTGCGCTCGCCACCTGACACACACACACACACACACACACACACACACACACACACACACACACACACACACACACACAAATACAGCTTTAATTCAAGTAAAGAGTTATAAAAGGCTCGAGGATTCAAAACTGCAAGAGTCTCTCCGAGTCTTTGTTCACTACTTTCAGAAAATACATCAGTACGACACATTTTGTAATATACATAAACAGTAACCCTACTAACAGGAAACATTCTCAGGAGTTTCGCTAACAAACGTTCTTCCAGTAACATTAATAGAACATTCATTCAAAGTTATCGTTCAAAATGGTGTAACAATATATCGCAATACAAAAATGCCACAATATGTATTGTGGATAGTTCACCCAAAATTTAAATTACAGTGAGAAAAAATGCAAGTTTTCAGAGTTTTAGTGTCAGTGCTGCATTAATCTGCTGTATATGATGTCTGATGTTACCAGTAAAAAGTGGCTGACATTATTTTAAATATATCTAGTCAGTGAAAGAGTGCAAGCAAATAAAAAATGTATATGTAAGTAAAAAGTAAAAAAAAATTTTTTTTTTTGCAATAACATCGCATCGTAAAGTCAGTATCGTGAAACGTATCGAATCGTGACATGAGGGAATCGCTACACCCCTATTATACATCTTTCATGAAACTTATTTTTCTGAAACTTTTCAGTTGGACGTTCGTTTAACGGTTTTTAAATGTAACTACTTGTTTCGGAACGTTCAGAGAACATTCAAAAGTAACGTTCCCATAATGTTTGAAGAATGATACAATGTAATGTTCCCTTAACGTTCACATAACCAACCGTCTTTAAAACATAAAAAAAAACTGGATGTTTTGAAAGTTCAGAGAGAGCATTTTAATATCTTAATGGGAATGTTAACAAAACGTTCTTGGCTGTGACTGACGATTTTCTCAGCAGTGAACTCAATAACCACAGGCTCACACACGGCCGGAGCTCAGGGCACGCAGTAGCTGAAACTCAGTCAGACTCAAGACCGTCTGGAATCAGAGATCACTCCAACGCTCCTGAACTAGTGTTGGACTGGAGAACTACAACACTGCAGAAGTGTGTGTGTCTGTTTCTCATAGTCCATCACACACACACACACACACTGTATACGTTTCAGCGGCTCACTGAGTGTTCTTAGGCTTGACATGAGCACATGGTGTGTGTGTTTAACTCTTCAGCTGGAAGAATTTAAGTCGCATATGCAAAAAATGAAATAAATAAATCACAGTTCTCTGACTGAAGCCGTCTCCTTCACACTCATGCAGTGAAACAAACACTGCACATTAATAATAATAATAATAATAATAATAATAATAATAATAATAATAATAATTCGTTACATTTATATAGCGCTTTTTGAGACCTCAAAGCGCTTTACATATGGAAGGGGGGAATCTCCTCAACCACCACCAATGTGCAGCATCCACTTGGATGATGCGACGGCAGCCATATTGCGCCAGAACGCCCACCACACACCAGCTTACTGGTGGAGAGGAGACAGTGATGAAGCCAATCAGTATATGAGGATGATTAGGAGGCCATGATGGACAGAGGCCAAGGGGCAAATTTGGCCAGGATGCCGGGGTTACACCCCTACTCTTTTTCGAAGGACATCCTGGGATTTTTAATGACCACAGAGAGTCAGGACCTCGGTTTTACGTCTCATCTGAAGGACGGTGCTCTTTTGGCAGTATAGTGTCCCCGTCACTATACTGGGGCATTAGGACCCACACAGACCACAGGGTGAGCGCCCCCTGCTGGCCTCACTAACACCTCTTCCAGAAGCAACCTGGTTTTCTCAGGAGGTCTCCCATCCAGGTACTAACCAGGTACTAACATTCACACACACTCAGTGTTTGGCAAACCCTCATGGAATCCCTTTCATGTCAAACGAGCAGGAACGAGCTCATCTGCACACACACACACACACACACACTCACACTCACACACACAGGACTGTGACTCACCTGACTGCGATATTTCTTGGCGTACTTGTAGACTTCTGTTAAGGCCAGGTTGGTGTTGAACTCATTCCTGTATTTCTGCGGCAAAAATCATTCAGAAATTCTTCGTCAGTAAAAATACTTTGCACACATCAACATTCATATGCACTTGATATTTCTGCATTCCTCAAGTGTATAATGCAGCTGACATGCATGGCATATTCCAATAACTGCATTGTGTGCTTAAGATCACGATTTACTGCTAGCGAAATGAAGTTTGAAAAAACTTGTCAAAGTGATCTTTCTGGGAAAAATGGCTCTGGCTGGTAAACGTCTTCAAACTCCCATTGGTTGTGAGGTGCTAATGCAACAGTGGATGTGTCTCTGAGGCTCCGCCCCTCTGAGGTGTAACAATGGGTGTGTCTCTGAGGCTCCGCCCCACTCTGAGGTGTTACAGTGGGTTTGTCTCTGAGGCTCCACCCCCTCTGAGGGGTAAGAGGTGGGTGTGTCTCTGAGGTGCTGATGTAATAGTGGGTGTGTCTCTGAGGCTCTGCCCCCTCTGAGGGGTAAGAGGTGGTTGTGTCTCTGAGGCCCCACCCCCTCTGAGGTATAAGGGAACTCCACACTCACCCGCGACTCCTCGGCCAGGTGCGCGTTCATCTCCTGCTCGCTCAGCGGCGCCATCTCCTGGATCTGCCGGTAGTAGCTCTGCACTCTCTTCTTGTACTCCGGGATCTCTTTGGCATACAGAAGCTTATTGGTGGGAGAATCCTGGAATACACACAGCAGCTGATCAGAGATCTGTTACACTGTGTGTGTGTGTGTGTGTGTGTGTGTGTGTATGTGACTGTGTGTGTGTATGTGACTGTGTGTGAGTGTGTGTGTGTGTGTGTGTGTGTGATTGTGATTGTGATTGTGATTGTGAGTGTGAATGTGTGAGTTTGTGTGAGTGTGTGTGTGTGTGTGTGTGTGTGATTGTGATTGTGATTGTGATTGTGAGTGTGAATGTGTGAGTTTGTGTGTGTGTGTGTGTGTGTGTGTGTGTGTGTGTGATTGTGATTGTGAGTGTGAGTGTGAGTGTGAGTGTGAATGTGTGAGTTTGTGTGTGTGTGTGTGTGTGTGTGTGTGTGTGTGTGTGTGTGATCTCACTTTGCCCAGCTGCAGGTCAGATAGTGAGCAGGCGTCGATGAAAGCCTGAGCGATGACAGATAGACACGCGTCCATGTGATCCGTCTTATCGATGTCGAACACAAACTGAGGATTCTTCAGGATATTCACCCAGAAGCGCAGAGGCAAACTGAACACACACACACACACACACACAGAGAAAACATCAGATTCATCTGCTCATCTTCTCCAGTGTTATACAGGATTAATAACTGCTGTTTGTGTCAGTGTTGTTTGTGTTAACTTTAGATGAAACTCAGTATGGTCAGCAGGGTTATTTCAGTATTTATTAATATGTATTACATTTATTTATTTTAGTTAAGACCTTGTTTAAAGCCATGTGAGCAAGATAGATTGAGATCTATAGTCCAAACCATAAAATGACAATTTAAACAACTTTACAATTCAAATCATACAAGTTTTGATACAAGGTTTTCTATTTAATGATAAAACTTTCAGCATTTAAAAAAAAAATTTAAGAAAAAGGATGAATAAAATGATTACATTTGTATTCATTTAAAATATGATTATATTATATATGATTATGTTATAAACACCATATGGCATCATAATTCATCAACAGTAGATCTATAAGCAATGGTCTGTCATAAATCTGCAGTATTCATTGATTGTGAACCGCTCTGAAACCACAAGTTTTTACTCTAGAACATGCAGTGCTCACAATTAAAGTGCCCTTATTACGCTATCTTAAAGTCTCCTAATGTTGTTGTGGAGTCTCCTACACCAGGTTTACAGGCATCAAAGGTCAAAAAACTGTTTCATTTTCTTATAATAAACATTGCAGATCACCATTCTTCAATGATTCTCAAACGACTCCATGGGTGAATCTATCTCTCTAAATCCCTCCTTTCCAAGAGCTGCTCTGCTCTGATTGGTCAGATGGTCCAGTCTGTTGTGATTGGTCTACTCTGCTCTGATTGGTCAGATGGCCCAGTCTGTTGTGACTGGTCTACTCTGCTCTGATTGGCCGGACAGCTCAGTCTGTTGTGATTGGTCTACCATGTACAGCGTGTGTCAAAAACAAAAACGTCCATTACCAAAACTGAACTTCAGCTCCGGAGGCTTCCTACAGCTCAGCGATTGTGCACCATAAACTAAACACAGTAACGAACCATGACGTCACTTTACCATATCAATCTGAGTGCGAGTCCAATGATGAAACACTGGAAGAACTAGTTATTCAACCCGAACCTCCATCAGGACGACTCCAGCAGGACTCAGTGTTTCTCAGTGAACCGGAACCTCCATCAGGACGACTCCAGCAGGACTCAGTGTTTCTCAGTGAACCCGAACCTCCCTCAGGACGACTCCAGCAGGACTCAGTGCTTCTCAGTGAACCCGAACCTCCATCAGGACGACTCCAGCAGGACTCAGTGTTTCTCAGTGAACCCAAACCTCCCTCAGGACGACTCCAGCAGGACTCAGTGTTTCTCAGTGAACCCGAACCTCCATCAGGACGACTCCAGCAGGACTCAGTGTTTCTCAGTGAACCGGAACCTCCATCAGGACGACTCCAGCAGGACTCAGTGTTTCTCAGTGAACCCGAACCTCCATCAGGACGACTCCAGCAGGACTCAGTGTTTCTCAGTGAACCTGAACCTCCATCAGGACGACTCCAGCAGGACTCAGTGTTTCTCAGTGAACCCGAACCTCCATCAGTACAACTCCAACAGGACTCAGTATTTCTCAGTGAACCTCCATCAGGACGACTCGAGCAGGACTCAGTGTTTCTCAGTGAACCCGAAACTCCATCAGGACGACTCGAGCAGGACTCAGTGTTTCTCAGTGAACCCGAACCTCCATCAGGACGACTCCAGCAGGACTCAGTGCTTCTCAGTGAACCCGAACCTCCATCAGGACGACTCCAACAGGACTCAGTATTTCTCAGTGAACCTCCATCAGGACGACTCGAGCAGGACTCAGTGTTTCTCAGTGAACCCGAACCTCCATCAGGACGACTCCAGCAGGACTCAGTGCTTCTCAGTGAACCCGAACCTCCATCAAGACGACTCCAGCAGGACTCAGTGTTTCTCAGTGAACCCGAACCTCCATCAGGACGACTCCAGCAGGACTCAGTGCTTCTCAGTGAACCCGAACCTCCATCAGGACGACTCGAGCAGGACTCAGTGTTTCTCAGTGAACCCGAACCTCCATCAGGACGACTCCAGCAGGACTCAGTGCTTCTCAGTGAACCCGAAACTCCATCAGGACGACTCGAGCAGGACTCAGTGTTTCTCAGTGAACCCGAACCTCCATCAGGACGACTCCAGCAGGACTCAGTGCTTCTCAGTGAACCCGAACCTCCATCAAGACGACTCCAACAGGACTCAGTGTTTCTCAGTGAACCCGAACCTCCATCAGGACGACTCCAGCAGGACTCAGTGCTTCTCAGTGAACCCGAACCTCCATCAAGACGACTCCAACAGGACTCAGTGTTTCTCAGTGAACCCGAAACTCCATCAGGACGACTCCAGCAGGACTCAGTGTTTCTCAGTGAACCCGAAACTCCATCAGGACGACTCCAGCAGGACTCAGTGTTTCTCAGTGAACCCGAACCTCCATCAGGACGACTCCAGCAGGACTCAGTGCTTCTCAGTGAACCCGAACCTCCATCAGGACGACTCCAGCAGGACTCAGTGTTTCTCAGTGAACCCGAAACTCCATCAGGACGACTCCAGCAGGACTCAGTGTTTCTCAGTGAACCCGAACCTCCATCAGGACGACTCCAGCAGGACTCAGTGCTTCTCAGTGAACCTCCATCAGGACGACTCCAGCAGGACTCAGTGTTTCTCAGTGAACCCGAAACTCCATCAGGACGACTCCAGCAGGACTCAGTGTTTCTCAGTGAACCCGAACCTCCATCAAGACGACTCCAACAGGACTCAGTGTTTCTCAGTGAACCCGAACCTCCATCAGTACAACTCCAACAGGACTCAGTATTTCTCAGTGAACCTCCATCAGGACGACTCGAGCAGGACTCAGTGTTTCTCAGTGAACCCGAAACTCCATCAGGACGACTCCAGCAGGACTCAATGTTTCTAAGTGAACCCGAACCTCCATCAGGACGACTCCAGCAGTACTCAGTGTTTCTCAGTGAACCCGAACCTCCATCAGTACAACTCCAACAGGACTCAGTATTTCTCAGTGAACCTCCATCAGGACGACTCCAGCAGGACTCAGTGTTTCTCAGTGAACCCGAAACTCCATCAGGACGACTCCAGCAGGACTCAGTGTTTCTCAGTGAACCCGAACCTCCATCAGGACGACTCCAGCAGGACTCAGTGTTTCTCAGTGAACCCGAAACTCCATCAGGACGACTCCAGCAGGACTCAGTGTTTCTCAGTGAACCCGAACCTCCATCAGGACGACTCCAGCAGGACTCAGTGTTTCTCAGTGAACCCGAACCTCCATCAGGACGACTCGAGCAGGACTCAGTGTTTCTCAGTGATACACTATTCAGTTTGAGGAACATTATGAGATGCTGCAACTGTAATTCCTCACCATCAGCATTAACAAGTGCATGTCCATCAACAAACCCATGTGTATATTTCTGATTTATTGCGGGGGTCAAGTTGTTTGCTGACAGACAACGTACAACATAGGCATTATGGCAGTATGCAAATATCATTTCTAGTGACATAGAACTGTAACGCAGTGTGATTCGAATTACAGACGACTTGTTCTCAGTCGATTCTTTCTTTTGGGAGACAATAACTTTACAGCTTTCTAGAACGCTTACATTCACAAACAGCTTTATTACACAGTGCATGAAAGGGAATATATTTGAAAAACTATAATAGGATCAGCTTAAATCATTGTGTTTTGAAGTTTATTATTCACATTAAGCCATATTTTTCTGTCCACATATTTACAACCTCTTGAAGTAATAATTAGGACTTTTCTTATTTAATTTAAGACTTTTTAAGGACCCCGAATGAAAGAAGCACTGGCCTCAAATACCCGGATGAGCCTCAATATACAGCACTGATATTGACGAATAACTGACCCCAGACCATCGTGACGGACCAATCAGAATCAAGCATTTCAGAGAGAGTGTAATAACAATACCTGTTAGTCTTCCAGATGTGTAACGTGTCCGGATCGGTTATGCCACGCTTGTCTGCCTGTTCCTCCAGAAAGTCGAAGAAGTATTTGATAGCAAACGGTGGATTCTCCAGAGGAATGCTGAGGATGGCTTGGAAGAGATCATCCAGGAACTTCTGCAGTGTTCCCTGACACACACACACATTCACACACTTATTAGTCTTCATATATGGCACTCTCTGATGGGATTGAGTTTCACCTGAGGTCTACAGTCCACATCGCTCTGCTACTGTCCCTTTAAAACATACTGTATGCTAATGAGCTCATGGTTGTGACATCATAAACATCGGTGGTTATCACGTGTTCCTGAAGGACACGACTGGACACTTACATGTATACTTTCAACACCATCACCCCTCGCTTCTGTCTGTTTCTTATGGAATATTGCGGTGTTTATTATAAATGATTATCATTATTGTGTTCCTCTTGCAGCATCTCTTCTGTTCTCTGATGACGAGGGCGGGGCAACCTGTCACTCACATGAGATCAGCCAATAGCAAACCACAACCATCCAATCATCCAATCAATTCCCCATGGATACAATCAAGCCCCGCCCACATTTGTTCTTGTTCCTGAAGTGTTTCACTGGGAAATGCGGCCTAATAGAGGAGAAGATACCAGCGCAACTTCAGTTTTACAGTGACTTTAGAAGATTTATTCTAGCTTCATGCATTCTTTTTTTTTTATCAACACTTGAATGTGGGTAAGTTTAATAAAAAAAGCAACATTTTGAGCAAAAAGCTGAGAGGGATCTCAGCTAATGAACACTCAGCTATATGCTGTTTAATGCTGATCACGTTATTTTACAGTAGCATATGATTCAATATGATATTGCTTGTTTCTGCTTCTTCTTCTCCTGTGTTTTGATCAGGAGATTCAGTACTCGTTCAGTAGATGTGTAATAGCGCCCCCTACTGTACAACAGTGAAAACACGGAAAGCCGGAAATGTCCATCAATGGCAGGAAAGAGTTAAGGGGAGTTTGACTGAATTATCCTGAACAAACTTATTTTCATTTACCTTTATTATCAGTGTCTTGTTATATTCTGAAGCATCTGAATCTTGTTTATGTCAGCACACTTTGCAAATAAAAAGTGTATTTACAGTCCTTGGAATGGTCCGTGTGGACAGAGAGGAGGCTCTCGAACCTTTTATGAGGTCAGTAGTGTGTTTTGCACTGATGGAACAGTGTGTGAGTGTCACGTCTCATCTTCGGCTGCTGTGGTTGTGTGTGTTGAGTTTATCCACTACCTTAGTGGAGAGCAGGCGTGTGAGGTAGATCTCCGGCAACACTTTCTTCCTCTGACTGTGTCTGTGAGTCTTTCTGTTCTCGCCCAGATCATCATGTGGAAGAACCTGCCGTCAAACACACACACAGCAGATTTACACCATCAGGTCAGAGCATAGAATGCAAGGAATGCTTCAGTACACATAGAAAAACTGAAAAACGGTCCAAAAAAACTTTTTTATAATGTCTACGGGCCCTATCACACACCCGGTGCAATGCCGCTCCAGGCGCGATGCGAGTGCGTTTCGCTAGTTTCAGCCTGACGCAGTTTTCATTTTCACGTCCTGCGCCGCGCTGTTTAAAGCTGCTCTAAGTGATGCTGGGTGACGTCACTTCTTGTTGACGTTAAAAGTATTGTCAAACAAAACGGAGGCTAGCTCGACCCTCCTCCCTCCTCATCCGCGCACTTTTTTTTGTTATTTAAAGAGCGCATTAGTAATGTGCGCCTATAGGCGGGTCCAGAACACGCTACACTTTGTCCCATAGAGGATCTGCTTGCGCTTTAACCTCACACACACACTCAGAGCTTTAACCTCGCACACGAGCCGATCCATTTCCTCGCTAGAGAAGAGTTCAGTTTTTCCGCTTGCAAATTCCTCCCTTTAAACAGCGAATCCGCCATGGCTCGAGCGCAACTGGCTTTTAAAGGGAATGGGAGATGAGACTCTTGATTAGTAGTTAGTAGCCTAGTAGTTATTAAAGGGGACATATCATGAAAATCTGACTATTTCCATCTTTAATCCGGTGCTTCTACCAACACAGAAAACATGAAAAGTGAAACCCAGCACTTTCGTTTTACTGAGCCTTTCTCTGCAAGCATGTAAAAATAAGCCGATCAGATTTCGCTTTCCTTCTGACGTATGAAGAGGATCATATTATAATATTACCGGCCCTTAATCTGCACGTTTACACACACCAGCCGACATTTGGTTTCACGAGCGACAACAGAGACCAGTTCTAACACAATGATAAAGATCCAGCAAAGCCTGAAACTGTTCTGTGGTTGAGCACAGACGAGCACTGAACACTATTGACCAGAACATGTCACCGCTGTCTTATAAACACCTCAGGAACTGTGGACACTTGTGGAGAAGTTCAACATGATGATGAGATGATCAATGTAACTCCACAACAACTACAGAAATGTCTCCACTAACATTCAGAAGCTCTTCCTGAGTCTCTCCGTAAGGCTGCTCTCGCTACTGGTTACTCTGGGATTCTGGATGAGTGAGATTGGCCTGTTCTGTTATTGCTGGAGTATCTGAAGCTCGTGTAAAGACTCCGCCCTCTTCTGGACGGAGGCGGAGCTAAAGCTCATTTGCATTTAAAGGGACACACACAAAAACGGCGCGTTTTTGCTCACACCCAAAAAGGGGCAAATTTGACAAGCTCTAATAAATTATCTGGTATTTTGAGCTGAAACGTCACAGACACATTCTGGGGACGCCAGAGATTTATATTACATCTTGTGAAAAGGGGCATAATATGTCACCTTTAAGAGTATAAGGACAACCCTTTTAGACCATGCGCCAGGAGCGCCGACCAGTTCCCCCATCTAGCAAGTTTATTCAGACGCCCTAGGTGCACTCGCGCCGTACGCTTTAGACAATGTACTTAGATTCTTAAAATAGGGCCCTGAATGTGTATCTGAATGCATAAGAGAAACTGACTTTAGGACTGTCACGGTGAAGAAGAAGACGAGGGAGAATCAAAACTTCCAATGCAAACTTTTACTAACAATATAGTTCAAACAGATACAGACGGTACAGAAGGTTCACACACACTTAGTAGGACGGAGATCGGACGAAGACTGACTGAACAGAAAGGAACTAAATACAAACACGGATGAACACTGATGAACAGAACACAGGCGACACAGATGATGCTGATGATGATGAGGATTAACTAAACACAGGTGATACAAATGAACTAAATGACAGTAACCATGGATACGAAGGAGTGGCAGGAAAAAAACAAAGGAAGACGTGACTACTGAAAATACAAACAAACACTGACGCGTGACAAGGACCCAGCGGAACAACTCATTAGCCGCGTTTCCACTGTCGGGCCAGGGCCGGGCCGTGCTAGTGCGTGCCAGGGCCAGTCGCGTTTCCACTGTCACTTCCGGGGCTTGATCGGGGCTTACTCGGGGCCAACGGCCAGGATTTCTGGCCCGTCGAATACCTTGGGCCAAAGCGGGCCAGCTCGGGCTAGAGGAGTGGTTACCAACAGAGGAGGAGTTTACCATTGGGAGACGGCAGCGCTGGATGATTCTGTCAGCATTTAAGACTTAAAAATAAAATAATTTAAATCGCGTTCATGTTTGAATGCCTTCTGTTTGTGATGCAAAAGACTATGCGCGCTAGCCGTTAACGTACCATAGTAAACATAGTAAACGCTTGAAGATACGCATAGTAAAAAATCAGACCAATCTTAAAGGCTATCACAGTCATGTTTTTATTTTATCTGTCATAGCCTACGTCTCGTCTCTTTAAACCGGACTATCTAAAAATAAAGTAACTTTTTTTTTTCGGGAGCTTCCTCTGTTTCTCTGACTGAAAATATCTGTATGGGAGTCGAGAGAGTGCTAAAGCTCCTCAGGTCGTATGGCATATATTTGTAGAAATGATCATTTTTTCTAAATGTGATGTAAATATGTCCTGTAACTAAGTTACCAGATAAAGAAACAGACGCGACTGAAAAAGTAAGTGTGCATGTCCTCTTTCTTTTGTGAAATAGACCTAACGGTAATTTATTTCTGAGTGACTAATGTGCAATTTTTACATAAATTAATTCATTATGATCAATGTATCACTTTTTATTGTAAACCTGTGGTAAAACATCGATGCGTGGGTTTTAAATATTCAAGAAGCTGCTAAACAAACAAACAAAAAAAAAAAAAGCTAGCAAACGGCCGCTTTTATCGTGTTTGTTTTCAACGCTGTTTCCAGTGAAATCTGATTAGTTTTCTGATAAAACTTCCATTTGTTGGTGAAATGATGGTTTAGTGTGACGTTGTCCCAGAGAGGCGTGTTACGGGCGTGTTTTAGTGAAGCGCTGTGGAGCTTCTGGCCCGACAGTGGAAACGCATGCCCGGTGCTATTGGCCCGAGGCTATTAGCCCGGCACGGCCCGTTTAAAGCCCTGGCCCGGCCCTGGCCCGACAGTGGAAATGCGGCTATTCTCTCCATATAGAGCTATAAGCCCATCTAGTGTCAAGAGTCATGAAATATCATATTATGTCATTTATTTTTTCCACAAGAGGTCGTCAAAGACTCCCAATGTAAGATATTTTGAACTGAATTAAAAGGGTTATGCATGAAATTGTGAGTTATTTTGAATTAAAGTTGAAAGAATGTGCTTAAATTATTATTTATTTATTATTTATTGATCGATCTAGTAATTTAAAGGTAAATAAAATAAAAAAAGAACAAAAAATCTTGCATTAAACAAAAAGTTTGCATTAAAACTATTATTATTAAATATTACTTTCTGGACAAAAAGAAAATGAAGTATAATTTTAGGGCTTCGGGTCATTTTGACCCGCGAGGGAAGGATTTTCCTCAGTTTCTGGGAAGTATTCTTGTGTTCTGGCAGCGGCTGTAAATTTGATGGTAAATTTGTCCTGGTTTATAATTCCAGCACTGCTTTAGGCCAATTATTAATAACTTCCCACGAACAACTTGTGCCGGGTTCAGACTACATGATTTTGGCACAACCGTTTGACGAAGCGTGTCGTGATGATCGCTAAACAACACTGGGCAACGTTTAGTCGGACGTGTTTCTTGTCCACGACACAATAGTGATTTAAGAGTCGAAATCACATAATCTGTCACAGTGACTATCATGACATGCTGTACAGAAATACTGTGCGGTCAGAACCGGCGGTCCACTCTCCAGAGAATGCTGGGTTGTTTCACATGAACTGAGTCGCAGATATTCTTCGCTCAGCTGTAAAGCAGTGACGCGCTGAAGGTCGAATCGCAGTGTAAACGCGAGATGGGGTTGTTCGGATTTAGGGTTAGGGTTAGAAATGTAAGTTTCTCAAGGATGAATAAAGTTTCATTACTTTTAAATCTTTGATCTGGCTGATTGTGGTCTTAAGGGTCTGAGCACTCGCCACTGATCACACAACTCACTCTTACTGCGACAGAAACTACACTCAGACTGAGAGAGAAACGCATGGAAAGTGTGTAATTGCATCAGCTGAGTCATAATTCATCAGCTCTTTACATCAGATGGGCAAATATCCAGCTAATGTGATGCTGAGCGTCTGAACCGTGGCATGAGGAACAACAGGCTACTGAGAGCTTATAACTGATTCTCATTACTGTGAAAAGTTCTGACCCCGATGATAACATGATATAATCTGTCACACAATAGTTTGAGCAATCGAGACGACTGATAAAGTATAACACTCCTTGATTATGAGTATGAGCAGAAGAGATTTAGAGACGTCAGCTCACTCACCAGATGAACGTACTTCTCCGTGTCCAGATCTTTAACTGTGAATCAACAGAAACACGTGAGTTCATATCTGAGCTGTGTGTGTGTGTGTGTGTGTGTGTGTGTGTGTGAAAAACCATTACGCCTATGGAATGTCCTCACAAATCACATAAACATGGCTGTGTGTGTGTGTGTGTGTGTGTGTGTGAGAGAGAGTGTGTGTGTGTGTGTGTGTGTGTGTGTGTGTGTGTGTGTGTGTGAGCGAGTGTGTGAGTGTGTGTGTGTGTGTGTGTGTGTGTGTGTGTGTGTGTGTGTGTGTGTGTGTGTGTGTGTGTGTGTGTGTGTGTGTGTGTGAAAAACCATTACGCCTATGGAATGTTCTTACAAATCACATAAACATGGCTGTGTGTGTGTGTGTGTGTGAGAGAGTGTGTGTGTGTGTGTGTGTGTGTGTGTGTGTGTGTGTGTGAGAGAGTGTGTGTGTGTGTGTGTGTGTGTGTGTGTGTGTGTGTGTATTGTGCACATGTAAAGGCCCTGATACACTGCTGTGACGCCATATCGAATACAACAAGGACAAAATGAAGTTCATTTGGATTTCATTTATGGAGTTTGAAACTTTCTGGAAAAGATCCACCTCTTTCCTCCTATTGGTCGGTGTGGTGATGATGTAATCGGTGGGTGTGGCTCTGAGGCTCCGCCTTCTTTGAGGTGTTCTTTCTTTTGTTCAGTTGCGAGTGAAAACATGAACACACCGAGAGACTCTTTACAGTAGAAACTCAGGCGGGTTAATACTGTAAAGCTGCTGTAAAGCTGTATGCTGTATGAAGTGCTGCATAAAAAACCTGACGTGACATTTTCTCTTTCTGTAGTGTGTTTATTCTGTCACTGAGAGGAAAGCGCAGCACTTATGCGCATATTTCTCTACAGTGGATGATGTTCACTAACAGTACATCAGCGCGAGTGTATCGGGGCCTTCAGGTGTGTGAGGTGTGTGAGGTGTGTCAGGTGTGTGAGGTGTGTCAGGTGTGTGAGGTGTGTGAGGTGTGTCAGGTGTGTGAGGTGTGTCAGGTGTGTGAGGTGTGTGTCTGTACCTCGGCCCAGTGTGTTCTCTCTCGTGTCCTTCATGCTCATGGCCAGTGACGCCCCATCGGGGATCTGCAACACACAGGTCAGAGGTCATTAGAGTGATTCAGAGTGTGACACTACACTCCTGATGAACACATGATCACATTACACCAAATATGTAAAAAAGAAACAGAGAAGGAGAAACATCTAATCCTGTGGAAAACCAGTTTTCATATGTTTGCATCTACGCCAGTGGTTCTCAACGGGGGCGTTCAGGTGTTAATGGGGGGCGTTCACGAGTTTAAATATATAACGCACATTTGTGTTCATTTACTTTTATTCATTTTAAGCATTTAGTAATTTATTTGTAATAAACACTTTAAGTGGGCTATTTAAAAAGTGTTAGGACTCTGTATATGTTAAATATTGTTGTAAAACATGCGCAGAGTGTGATGTCATGTGTGTGTGTGTCCGCCGCCGCTCTCCTCCTGACCGCACGTCCACCTCAGTGCTGTACACCGGCACTAGGCAGCGTTTCTGTGGTCATCTCTAAGCCTCAGTGCTGTACACCGGCACTAGGCAGGGTTTCTGTGGTCATCTCTATTGCAACAGTATCAATAATGTCAAAAATATGATGTGCAGTTCGGGTGTGTGTGTATGCTGTTTAAACGAGTGTTCTCACCGATACGCTTGTTGTGATTTTGACGAGTTGATATTATTTCTTATTCAAAAGAATCACGCAGCGCAGGAATGGAAAGTTGACAAGCCATTAAAAATTATCGACTTAAGAAACACTTATATTTTTAACAATATTTTCAATAAATCATGTTCCCATTCACTCCGGCGATGAATTTTAAAATTAATTAAACTAAATTCTATTTATAAGGTAAAACTTTTACATTTTTAGGCATGAACTAATTCCAATCCCTAATGTCAAAATGTTTTCTTTGTTCACCGAGTAATCTACTGGTCAGGCATTATTAACTCGGAGAAAATGACAATTTGATGGATAATTTAAATATATTCTGCAATCACAGTTTGTTAATGTATTCATTCCGCCGTCACATCCGAGCGCGAAACGCTGCTTGTTTCAAGATATAAAAATAATCAATAATACAATAATAATGTAATTGTTCATATGTGTTTATTCTTGCTAGAAGATTTTTTTTTTTTTTACTGATTATGAACACAAATTAATTGTAACTGTATTAATTATACCATTGATGAAAACAAGCTGATACCGAGGTATTGTAGGCCTACAATTCTAACATAATTATTCATGAAAAATCATGATTGTATTTATTTATTTTTCGAAAGTGAGGTTAATGAAAGCAGCTTCTGGCAATACTCTCCTAAATGCCTAATAAAACCTGAGTGCAAACATTACCGCTTTAATGACCGTCCTTTATTTTTCAGTGCATTTGTTTTACAATATATGGGATTAATATTATAACTATTATTATGTAGTAGTGTAATGCAGACAGACACTGTTACTAAAAGAGGTTTGAATTTTTCTTTGTTTAATTTGCACACTGAATATGGGTTGGAGCTTTTCATTTTGAACTCTCAAACTGCACCAGATTGATGAATTTAACATTAAAATGCACAAAAAATTATTGCAAGGGGCATGCCATCAGCGGGGGGTTTAGGAGCGGTTCAGGGACCTGGATATTGGATAGCCAAATCCAATATATAGATATATTTTTGCTGGCCCAAAAAAGGTTGAGAACCACTGATTTACACTCTCAGAACACACACACACACACACACACACACACACACACACACACACACACACACACACACACACACACACATCCTTGTCTTTATGGCATTGTGTGGCCACCTGACAGGATCATGCATTCTGGGAACCACCCTTTCTGAAGGTTGTACAGCAGCAAAAAAAATCAGGAAGCACACTGGAGTGGTCATAAACACAGATGTCACATCAAATGATGATTCAGACCAAGTAGAGTTCCATGCCCTGACTAGGAACCGATTCCTGGGGACTTGTCAGGTATTTAGTTATTAATGGGGTCCACATATACACACTATCTGGTTTTTCAGTCTTCTGGGTACCACTTGACACACATTCAGGTTAAACTTACTTTGAGAGCCAATTACAACTGTCATGTGCCAAGATATTTGCTGGAGCATAATTTGGATTTTTGTCCTTCGGATGAGACGTTAAACCGAGGTCCTGACTCTCTGTGGTCATTAAAAATCCCATGGCATTTTCTCGTAAAGAGTAGGGGTGTAACCCCGGTGTCCTGGCCACATTCCACCATTGGCCCTTACCAATCATGGCCTCCTAATAATCCCCTTACATTGAATTGGCTCTATCACTCTCTCTCCACCTATATCCGGTGTGTGGTGAGCGCACTGGCGCCGTTGTACTGTGGCTGCCGTCGCATCATCCAAGTGGATGCTGCACACTGGTGGTGGTTGAGGAGAGATCCCATGATATGATTGTAAAGCGCTTTGGGTGTACAGTAGTACATATGAAAGCGCTATATAAATGCCTAAAAAAAAAACTAAAAAACAATTTCTGGCAAAATTGGTGTTATGTAATTATACAACCTAATTATATACTGGTAAGGTTGAAAAGGTTGGCCGGTAGAGTATTATTATATTATTATATTATTAGTCAACATGCTGTTGTGTAGTTGCTAAGTGCAACCGAAGTAAACTGTTTCCATACTCCCTTTGTCAGAAAATAAGTCCCTTTCTTCAGGATGTCTGAGATTGTTTGTGATTAGCAATAGTGCAATATGAAGCCTTGTAACACAAAGGTCACAATTAAGGTCAGCATTTTACAGGACACAAATCCCAACAAATAGTAACAACAAATAGTAACAACAATAGACTGACTGCAAAATTTTAATTTCAACTGCTGGAATATTGAGTCATCTTAACTCCATTAAACACTCACAGGCTCTTTTTACAAGCAACATCTTAAAGGGTTAGTTCACCCAAAAATGAAAACTCTGTCAGTAATTACTCACCCTCATGTTGTTCCAACCCTGTAAGACCTTCGTTCATCTTCGGAACACAAATGAAGATATTTTTGATTAAATCTGAAAGCTGTCTCACTCCTCCGTAGGCTTCTAAGGGATTGAAACTTGCCAGCCCAGAAAAGTTATTAAAGACATCGTTAATATAGTCCAAGTGACTACAGTGGCTTAATCCTAAGTTTATAAAGCGACGAGAATACTTTTTGTGAGCAAAAAACAAACAAAAATAACGACTTTATTCAACTATTCATTTCCTTCTCTCTGGGCCTCGAGTGAGTTCACGTAGTGTAACAGCGCAGCGCTTCTGTTTTATACATCACACTATTGGCCGACGCTGGTCATGTGTGTGATGTACAACACAGAAGCGCTACGATGTTATACTATGTGAACTCACTCGAGGCCCAGAGAGAAGGAAATGAATAGTGGAATAAAGTCTGGGGTTTTTTGCACACAAAAAGTATTCTTGTCGCTTTACAAACTTAGGATTAAGCCACTGTAGTCACTTGGACTATACTAACGATGTCTTTAATAACTTTTCTGGGTTGGCAAGTTTCAATCCCTTAGAAGCCTACGGAGGAGTGAGACAGCTTTCAGATTTAATCAAAAATATCTTCATTTGTGTTCTGAAGATGAACGAAGGTCTTACGGGGTTGGAACAACATGAGGGTGAGTAATTACTGACAGAGTTTTCATTTTTGGGTGAACTAACCCTTTAACATTTCTTAGTGCTGGGTAAGACCCATCTAACTAATTCCAAAGTTCAACAACGTCTTAAATGAACAACACGTTATAATTTAAACGTGACATAACAAGGATAACAAGTTTAAACATTTTAAACTTTGTTCTTGAGAGCTGTGATTCGATTCTTAATGTAGAACTTAATGGCCAGCCAATTTCTGTTTTTAAGTGCTACTTTCTCCAGTTCAAGGCACTTATCACAGTCACTTTTTCCCGGAACACGGCATGAAGTGATGAAGGACATCATGTGCTTCTCAACAGCAAGGATCTCCTCTTTCTCCCACATCTTTCTCTTGAAAGGCTGACGACCTGTACAGGTTGGTTATAACAAAAAGAATGTGGCACATAAACATTACAGTTTTTAGCAGTCAATCTTTAAGATACAGTAACAAAGTTTGACATGAAACAGACAAAGGGCATATTGATCAAAATGTAAATAATTGAGATCTAAAAAGTTAACCTTTATCCCTCTTTTGGGACTTGCTATGACTGACATCTGGCACTGCTGTGTCATTCTCTTCCCTCTGAGTAGTTGTAACCTGACTCTCTGAAAACCAGAAAAACACAAAATGCAGAAAATAACAATTCAGACGTATTAGTCATACAACAGTAAATTAAAAGATGGCCCAAGCGGATCCTAAATATATAATCGGTATCAAGGCCAATCTGGGCATTTTTTAATAGAGCATTCAAACTCTGACACTTTCATAACTGTACTGTGTTTGTTGACTGAACTCCTTTTGTCCACTACAGTCTGCTAGTGATGCAACACTATTCTTCTTTACAACAGCCACGCTGTACAGTACAACATTTGTCTGCATATGAAAGTGAAAAAATGTATGTGAAAAATTCACATTCACAATATGGGCGCACCAGTGAGTGACACTCTGTGAGGAAGCTCCACTCTAAGACAACTGTACCATCTGAGTGTTTCTGTAGTTCCAACAAGGTGTGAGATGTCCTCATTGTAGCTGAACATGTATATTTCAGTAATGACATTCTCCAAGTTAATCATTCATATTATATCAGTAATTACAGTTTATCAAATTAAAAATTTTGAACAAGGACCTTAAGTATTTGGATCAAGTAGCTAGAACAAAATAAGGTGTGACAGAGGCGATATCTACAGCTGTCAATCTTTAAAGACAATACAGTAACAAAGTTTGATATGAATCAGACAAAGGGCATATTGATCAAAATGTAAATAATTGAGATCTAAAAAGTTAACCTTTATCCCTCTTTTGGGACTTGCTATGACTGACATCTGGCACTGCTGTGTCATTCTCTTCCCTCTGAGTAGTTGTAACCTGACTCTCTGAAAACCAGAAAAACACAAAATGCAGAAAATAACAATTAAGACGTATTAGTCATACAACAGTATATTAGAGATGGCCCAAGCGGATCCTAAATATATAATCGGTATCAAGGCCAATCTGGGCATTTTTTTAATGGAGATTTCAAACTCTGACACTTTCATAACTGTACTGTGTTTGTTGACTGAACTGTTTTATCCAACAGTCTGCTAGTGATGCAAAAGTGAGAAAATGTATGTGAAAAATTCACATTCACAATTTGGGTGAATGACATTCTCCAAGTTAATCATTCATATTACATCAGTAATTACAGTTTATCAAATTAAGATTTTTGAACAAGGACCTTAAGTATTTGGATCAAGTAGCTAGAAAAAAGGTGTGTCAGAGTCAGTATTCTATAGCTGTTATTTCCCATTGTTTCAGATACATATTTAATCAATATTTAGGTAAAAGTATCAGATTGGACTAGACATTAGCAGATAATATTTAAGAGAAAAAAAGCCTGGTTTGGGACATCCATATAGTAAATCGACATTTGTGGTTATCCATTAACACATAAACATGGTCAGATTTAGGATCATATGTAAAATACATACCTGACTCTGACTCATGTTCGCTGTCCATGAGCACATTTTCTGTGGGGGGTTGGGGGGGGAGGTAGGAGGGAAAAGAATGACTGTTAGTGAAAGCACAATGTAATTCATTCAATCCTGACACGCTCCCAATTACGGCAAAGAAAAACATGTATGAGACATTAAGTGTTCATGTTGAAATCTGACAAGAAAAATTAAATAAGTAGGGTATTCAAAGTTAACGTGATAACGAATTAACGCAAATTTCTTTTAAAGGCACAATTTTTTTGTATACATGTACGTTTATTGTTATTGTTCTCCGCCTGGTTGGGCGGTGAGTTTGTGTTGCTGCCAAGCAAAAGTATTTCTTATACGATTACTCAAATCGATGTAATAATCTATAGAATACTTGATTACTAAAATTATTTTAGCTGCGGCCCCACACATGATTAATGCATGCGCGTTCAGTAATTATGACCGTCGAAGAGGTGCAGCAGTACCGCTGTGTATGGCGAGCAGAAACAAATCTCCTTGAGCAGAAATGGGCCAGTTCACACCAAAGATTCGTGACTTGCAACTCCAGGCAACGTACCGGTCTGCAACTTTCTAAAACCTACACTGCTGCAACAGTACCAGACAGCGTTCCATAGCAACGACTCTTCATGCATCTGTTCTGACCGTGGCTTTTTGTATAGAATCAGAAACAGAGTTCGTGTGCAAGATAACTTTGTGACTCTTTTGACAAGCTGAATTGCAGTTGAAACAGGTCACATCTTTGTTCTAAAACCAGCTGCTAGCAACTTGACAAGCAGAAACATAAAAACATGTCATGCTGAAAAATATCCCTTTAAGGTTTATTTAGAACAGATAAAAAAATGCACTATTAATCTGCAAATAATCGTGAGTGAATTATGGACAATAAATATTTTAATTAATTGACAGTCCTAATAATAAGTACCTTCGGGATCAATGTTAATGTCATCCAGTGTCTTGCCCTTGAATTCTGCCAGGCGTCCCTGATCCAGAGCCATGAGGACTTTGCTAATTTTTGCAAGTTGGAGGGTGCCTTCAGGAAGTCTATAGAACTGCCGGTGCACTCTAATGTCATGGCCAAGAAAATCCGCTAACTGATCCAGCTCTGTATTACTGAGGTTGAGAACTTGAGACAGTGTTCCTGTTTGTTTGCGTAGTTTTGTAGAAGTGAGACTTTCAGGACTTTTTGCACCACAGACCTTGGCAAAGTGTCGAAGGCAATCAGACCCACGGTAACAGGTCAAAGCGGATGGTCTTGCAAATAGGTATACGTTCTCCTGAGGAACCTCACATTCCTGCCGTGTGCCGACAAGCAGATCCAGTCCTTGCTTCATCACTGGGGTCAAAAGCACAGGAACTTTTCTTCCCCTTTTTCCTCTTATCTCAATCCTGCTGAAATGCTGACAGAGTTTCTTCTCTAGATCTGAGAGGGCTTCATTCACATCTTCATGTGGGTCTGATGGATTTTGACATACATATGCAGAAAGGGTCATTTTTGACACCTCCCCAGCTCTTCGTCGATTGAACAAAATGACTTGTGCCAAAATGACCTTTGCCAGTTTTGCCCACGTCTGGGGGGATGCCTCTGTGGACAGTTTACTGTGAAGATCTTGTTGTTGCACATCCAAATACGAATGGAGAGTCTGGACATCTTTTGTGAATGGAAGCAACAGAGGAGTATTCCACTTAGACTCCTGAAGTGTTCTCAGTGATGCAGCTGATATCAGTTCATTCCATCTGGTTTCATACACTCTGCGGAATGTACGAGCATCTTTTGCAGCACTGTAGTCGTTCTGTAGATTTGCACGGCTTTCAAGAAGCATTGAAATCTTTGTCAAGTTGTGTCCAATTTTGAGAGCTAGACTTGGGCACCTGTATGCATGGGTTTTACTGTCATAGC
Source organism: Rutilus rutilus (assembly GCF_951802725.1). Lineage (NCBI taxonomy): Eukaryota > Metazoa > Chordata > Actinopteri > Cypriniformes > Leuciscidae > Rutilus > Rutilus rutilus. Next base: position 421,579 of record NC_140232.1, read on the forward strand.
CTGCTAGGTGTTTTACTGATTCCACAACTTGCATAAAATTGGCAGGTTTGATGTGATCTTTAATGGTCTTCAAGGAAGTGGTTTTTCTTGAGCATATCAGAAGCCTTCCTAGCTCTCTCATTTTCTGACGGATGTATTCATGTTTGCCAACATCATATCCAAGCCTGTTATACAAATGCTCACCATACTCCATGATACAGACATCCGATTTCAGTACAGAATAAACTTCATCTTGAACCATGTTGTTTAGCAGCTTCCAAAATTCCACCTTGACACCAGGTGGTGGAGGTACAGCAAATGCGCAGAGGGCCTGGACACGAGTTTTGCCAGGTTTTTGTCGAACACTCGGCTTGAACTTGCAGGTCATCATGTGCCGCCAAAGAACGTTCTTTGTGAAGAAACCATGACAATGTATACAATGCAGGAAATTCTGTGCTTGACAATCCTTCCTTGGTTGCTTGCGAGGAACAAGATTTCCAACACCAGCATTTAATACATCCACATTGTGTGCAAAGTTGCCCCTGTTTCTCAAATATTCCATATGCATTCGTCTTTCTTTGGAGCCTTTTGGAAAGGACAGAGCCTGTGCAACCTCTGGATTATCTTTATGAGCACGCTCCAAATGCCTTGCCATTTTTACGAATCCCTCCCTACAGTACAAACAGTATTGCTTTTTGTTGTACATTCTTGACCCATCCTCCTTTTTACAGACAGCAGATATGGAAAGTGAACCATCAGCTACTTCTTCTGTATGGAGGGAAGAGGCACTGTCAGGAAGATCTTTCTCCAGATCAGGTGTTGTATTCTGTAATACAGATTCAGGGTCTCCCCCTCCACTCCGTTTTGTTGAGTGACCACTACTTGCTTGTGTTGTAGGGTAGGATGCACGTCTTGAACTGCTTGAACATCGCCTTTTACGTCTCATACCAGATTTGCCCGCTTTTCTTGAAGGTGAGCGTCCTCTGTTAAGGATTTGCTTTGAAGGCGCATCGTGCAGTTCTCGGATGTCAGCATACTTCCCTAGGATTGGAAATCTAAGCTTGCTCTCTTTATGATTGACTGGTTGAATGACTTCGCTTGTGTCTGTACCTTGAATGACTTCGCTTGTGTCTGTACCTTCAGATGAATCCTCACTACTCTGAGGAATATATTCCTCTCCACTGCTGCCTGAGCTGAGGTCAAAAAGCTCATCTGAAGCAAACTCAACCTTTCTGTTCATCTTCAGAAAAGAAAAAGTGAAGTCAAAGTCAGCACACTGATTAAACATTACTTTTCTGTTACGTACAAGATGCTAAGTATGTTAAGTATGTACATCCATCTTCTACATTTTGAGTTGCTTACCTGTATGCTTTTGGTCCTCCTCAGCCTTGGAATATAATCTCTGTCCTGGTGGGTGAGGCTTAGTTCGAACTCAGAAGTCGGACACCATGTCTAGAGTGTTGAAAAGATATGTAATTAACATTTAAACCCAAGGACAAGGGAAAAATAGGTACTGAAAGCAGAACCAATAATGTCTGAGCTTATTGATACTATATTTCGGTACCCATTCCTGTACAAATACATGCAAATGCTCAAAAAAACAATACCTGGCAGCTTGAATTAAACTGGTCATGATTTGTGCTTGGACTCTGAGATTCATCAGAATCTGTGTAGTCTACCAGGGAAGGATTCATTCCAACTTTGTTCATTGAAGGTAAGGGTTCTGGATCGTGTGAGCACTATAGAACATCAAAGAAAGACATAAGATATGAATGACAACACACATACATAAATGTATACCTATGTACATCAAATGGTATTTCAAAAACATTGGAAAACCACACTTAATCTTCATATTTTTCAATAAAACAGGCATGTGGCATTAAAATGGTTTAAATATATAGCAAGGACAACACTGCACTTTTAGAAGTGTAAACGACTAGGGCTGAACCTGAATATTTCATTGTTGGGTAAACATTTGATTTTCAAATTAAGATTCAAATATTGGAGGTTTTTTTTTCCACGCGCCTGACTTCCGCTCACAGCAGTGAACGTAACGCTCCAGTTCACATCAAAGGGAAAACAAAATGAAGTCCTCAGCTATGTTAAATGCTTAATTTCATTACAGATCAAAACAGTCATATAGCCTACATTTTAACATTAATCAATAGGCTAAACTGTAGGCTTCAACAATATAATGAACACATTTAAATAATTATATTAGGCCGATTGTAGAGGAAGAGCATTTACTTGCTATAATAAAAGTTAAAAGTGAATTATGCATAATAACGCATTGTTTAGTTAAGTGTTAAGAATCCCGTCTGCTCTCCGCCTGGACTCCCGCCCAGCTAAACTATTCCCGGATTCTGCTCTGGATCTACTGGATCAGACTCTCTCACTCTGGACTCTCAGCTACGGTTATCCCTGCTCTGAACAGCAGCCACCAACTCGGGTCGGCATGCATCTATTTTCACTCTGCCTCACTCTTCACCCACACAATATTAGATCCTTTTAACTCTGCAATAAATATTCCTCTTTTGTAACTAATCCCATTCTTAGTCCTGCACTTGGGTCTGCTAGCCTTGCCATAACAAAGTTTTGGTAATAATCACTTAGTTTGCCTTGTTATGAGAATAAATAAAACGAGCGCTCTCTCTTTTTCTTTCACACACACACAGAATTACGCACCCATGCCTGCCGTAATATCTCTCTCATCCAATTCTCCTTCACTCATGTCACTGACAGAACTTCCTGGGCATTTATCATTCTTCTGCTGTTATATCTATTAAATACATAGCTGTAGCTGGTGAAATGACAGCCTGCTTTTAACAGACGTTTAAACGGGACCACTGACAAAAGCACAGATGTTGTTCAAAAAAGACAAAAATATAACTGCAGGACAGCTATCTGTGAAAAGTAGGTGCATGATGGGATTTCATATCGTTTGTCCAGTGCATTCAGAAGCTTCCTGAAGCCTTCTCTTTCTACTGTGTAAATGGGCATATCTTTGGCCAAATAGAATGTAATAGCATAAGTGATTTCATTATGTCCCTTTGAGCTTGCGTCATAAAACTAGGAAAAGAACTTGCTAGTGATGTTTATTTGGCTAGCACTGGGATATTAACAGCGACAGCTTTGAAGAATTTTTGTTGGAATGGTATTACTAAAGTCTGCACCAGTGAAAGACCGTAAAAGAGAGAAACTAGTACCTGTGTCTTGAAGCTGGACGACCTCTGAGGAGTCTGCTCGGTTGTTCTGAAGATGTCAGCCTCAAAAGACTCAGTGGCATCCGATTGTTTGTCCTCCTGAAGAATGAGTTAAACATTATTATGGAGTAGATGGTCAGCCTTAGCATTACTTCAGTGCAAACACAACATAAACGCATGTGAGAGTCAGGAGACACGCATGTGGTGGCAATGTTTACATGTTTCCTGTAGCTGAGGCTAAATCCAAGTTACTTTTGATGGGTTCAAGTTGGCTGTGATTTCTGTCATATGTATGTTGCCTGCTATAAGACAGCTGTACCCATTACAGTTGAGGAAGTAGTAACAGTGAAGTGTGGCAGGACTGAATTCACCTGTAGCCAACAGCTAGTACGACTTGGAGAAAGCAAACTGATCTCAAGTTCAATGGCACATGTTGTAGAATGTATATGTTTAGACTTATAGACAGAAAAGAGTCATTAATGTGGTCCAGTGTCTACAATAATTTTTAGTTAGCGTGGACCCCACAAAGACAAGAGACCTGACAGGTGTGTGTATCACAGGGAGAGGTCACCGCTAAACACTGGTCCTATTGACTGGTCCCCATGAAATCACAAAAACCAGAGTGTGCTTAGCAGCTTATATCAGACTTAGGATTTACATTGATGTACACAAATCTAAAATTGACTTCCATGAAAAAATTAACAATTAGGAAGAGGACACCTCAAAACTAAACAGTAGAAGGTTACAACCTAAAGTCTGCACCAGTGAAAGACCGTAAAAGAGAGAAACTAGTACCTGTGTCTTGAAGCTGGACGACCTCTGAGGAGTCTGCTCGGTTGTTCTGAAGATGTCAGCCTCAAAAGACTCAGTGGCATCCGATTGTTTGTCCTCCTGAAGAATGAGTTAAACATTATTATGGAGTAGATGGTCAGCCTTAGCATTACTTCAGTGCAAACACAACATAAACGCATGTGAGAGTCAGGAGACACGCATGTGGTGGCAATGTTTACATGTTTCCTGTAGCTGAGGCTAAATCCAAGTTACTTTTGATGGGTTCAAGTTGGCTGTGATTTCTGTCATATATATGTTGCCTGCTATAAGACAGCTGTACCCATTACAGTTGAGGAAGTAGTAACAGTGAAGTGCGGCAGGACTGAATTCACCTGTAGCCAACAGCTAGTACGACTTGGAGAAAGCAAACTGATCTCAAGTTCAATGGCACATGTTGTAGAATGTATATGTTTAGACTTATAGACAGAAAAGAGTCATTAATGTGGTCCAGTGTCTACAATAATTTTTAGTTAGCGTGGACCCCACAAAGACAAGAGACCTGACAGGTGTGTGTATCACAGGGAGAGGTCACCGCTAAACACTGGTCCTATTGACTGGTCCCCATGAAATCACAAAAACCAGAGTGTGCTTAGCAGCTTATATCAGACTTAGGATTTACATTGATGTACACAAATCTAAAATTGACTTCCATGAAAAAATTAACAATTAGGAAGAGGACACCTCAAAACTAAACAGTAGAAGGTTACAACCTAAAGTCTGCACCAGTGAAAGACCGTAAAAGAGAGAAACTAGTACCTGTGTCTTGAAGCTGGACGACCTCTGAGGAGTCTGCTCGGTTGTTCTGAAGATGTCAGCCTCAAAAGACTCAGTGGCATCCGATTGTTTGTCCTCCTGAAGAATGAGTTAAACATTATTATGGAGTAGATGGTCAGCCTTAGCATTACTTCAGTGCAAACACAACATAAACGCATGTGAGAGTCAGGAGACACGCATGTGGTGGCAATGTTTACATGTTTCCTGTAGCTGAGGCTAAATCCAAGTTACTTTTGATGGGTTCAAGTTGGCTGTGATTTCTGTCATATATATGTTGCCTGCTATAAGACAGCTGTACCCATTACAGTTGAGGAAGTAGTAACAGTGAAGTGTGGCAGGACTGAATTCACCTGTAGCCAACAGCTAGTACGACTTGGAGAAAGCAAACTGATCTCAAGTTCAATGGCACATGTTGTAGAATGTATATGTTTAGACTTATAGACAGAAAAGAGTCATTAATGTGGTCCAGTGTCTACAATAATTTTTAGTTAGCGTGGACCCCACAAAGACAAGAGACCTGACAGGTGTGTGTATCACAGGGAGAGGTCACCGCTAAACACTGGTCCTATTGACTGGTCCCCATGAAATCACAAAAACCAGAGTGTGCTTAGCAGCTTATATCAGACTTAGGATTTACATTGATGTACACAAATCTAAAATTGACTTCCATGAAAAAATTAACAATTAGGAAGAGGACACCTCAAAACTAAACAGTAGAAGGTTACAACCTAAAGTCTGCACCAGTGAAAGACCGTAAAAGAGAGAAACTAGTACCTGTGTCTTGAAGCTGGACGACCTCTGAGGAGTCTGCTCGGTTGTTCTGAAGATGTCAGCCTCAAAAGACTCAGTGGCATCCGATTGTTTGTCCTCCTGAAGAATGAGTTAAACATTATTATGGAGTAGATGGTCAGCCTTAGCATTACTTCAGTGCAAACACAACATAAACGCATGTGAGAGTCAGGAGACACGCATGTGGTGGCAATGTTTACATGTTTCCTGTAGCTGAGGCTAAATCCAAGTTACTTTTGATGGGTTCAAGTTGGCTGTGATTTCTGTCATATGTATGTTGCCTGCTATAAGACAGCTGTACCCATTACAGTTGAGGAAGTAGTAACAGTGAAGTGTGGCAGGACTGAATTCACCTGTAGCCAACAGCTAGTACGACTTGGAGAAAGCAAACTGATCTCAAGTTCAATGGCACATGTTGTAGAATGTATATGTTTAGACTTATAGACAGAAAAGAGTCATTAATGTGGTCCAGTGTCTACAATAATTTTTAGTTAGCGTGGACCCCACAAAGACAAGAGACCTGACAGGTGTGTGTATCACAGGGAGAGGTCACCGCTAAACACTGGTCCTATTGACTGGTCCCCATGAAATCACAAAAACCAGAGTGTGCTTAGCAGCTTATATCAGACTTAGGATTTACATTGATGTACACAAATCTAAAATTGACTTCCATGAAAAAATTAACAATTAGGAAGAGGACACCTCAAAACTAAACAGTAGAAGGTTACAACCTAAAGTCTGCACCAGTGAAAGACCGTAAAAGAGAGAAACTAGTACCTGTGTCTTGAAGCTGGACGACCTCTGAGGAGTCTGCTCGGTTGTTCTGAAGATGTCAGCCTCAAAAGACTCAGTGGCATCCGATTGTTTGTCCTCCTGAAGAATGAGTTAAACATTATTATGGAGTAGATGGTCAGCCTTAGCATTACTTCAGTGCAAACACAACATAAACGCATGTGAGAGACAGGAGACACGCATGTGGTGGCAATGTTTACATGTTTCCTGTAGCTGAGGCTAAATCCAAGTTACTTTTGATGGGTTCAAGTTGGCTGTGATTTCTGTCATATATATGTTGCCTGCTATAAGACAGCTGTACCCATTACAGTTGAGGAAGTAGTAACAGTGAAGTGTGGCAGGACTGAATTCACCTGTAGCCAACAGCTAGTACGACTTGGAGAAAGCAAACTGATCTCAAGTTCAATGGCACATGTTGTAGAATGTATATGTTTAGACTTATAGACAGAAAAGAGTCATTAATGTGGTCCAGTGTCTACAATAATTTTTAGTTAGCGTGGACCCCACAAAGACAAGAGACCTGACAGGTGTGTGTATCACAGGGAGAGGTCACCGCTAAACACTGGTCCTATTGACTGGTCCCCATGAAATCACAAAAACAGAGTGTGCTTAGCAGCTTATATCAGACTTAGGATTTACATTGATGTACACAAATCTAAAATTGACTTCCATAAAAAAATTAACAATTAGGAAGAGGACACCTCAAAACTAAACAGTAGAAGGTTACAACCTAAAGTCTGCACCAGTGAAAGACCGTAAAAGAGAGAAACTAGTACCTGTGTCTTGAAGCTGGACGACCTCTGAGGAGTCTGCTCGGTTGTTCTGAAGATGTCAGCCTCAAAAGACTCAGTGGCATCCGATTGTTTGTCCTCCTGAAGAATGAGTTAAACATTATTATGGAGTAGATGGTCAGCCTTAGCATTACTTCAGTGCAAACACAACATAAACGCATGTGAGAGACAGGAGACACGCATGTGGTGGCAATGTTTACATGTTTCCTGTAGCTGAGGCTAAATCCAAGTTACTTTTGATGGGTTCAAGTTGGCTGTGATTTCTGTCATATATATGTTGCCTGCTATAAGACAGCTGTACCCATTACAGTTGAGGAAGTAGTAACAGTGAAGTGTGGCAGGACTGAATTCACCTGTAGCCAACAGCTAGTACGACTTGGAGAAAGCAAACTGATCTCAAGTTCAATGGCACATGTTGTAGAATGTATATGTTTAGACTTATAGACAGAAAAGAGTCATTAATGTGGTCCAGTGTCTACAATAATTTTTAGTTAGCGTGGACCCCACAAAGACAAGAGACCTGACAGGTGTGTGTATCACAGGGAGAGGTCACCGCTAAACACTGGTCCTATTGACTGGTCCCCATGAAATCACAAAAACCAGAGTGTGCTTAGCAGCTTATATCAGACTTAGGATTTACATTGATGTACACAAATCTAAAATTGACTTCCATAAAAAAATTAACAATTAGGAAGAGGACACCTCAAAACTAAACAGTAGAAGGTTACAACCTAAAGTCTGCACCAGTGAAAGACCGTAAAAGAGAGAAACTAGTACCTGTGTCTTGAAGCTGGACGACCTCTGAGGAGTCTGCTCGGTTGTTCTGAAGATGTCAGCCTCAAAAGACTCAGTGGCATCCGATTGTTTGTCCTCCTGAAGAATGAGTTAAACATTATTATGGAGTAGATGGTCAGCCTTAGCATTACTTCAGTGCAAACACAACATAAACGCATGTGAGAGTCAGGAGACACGCATGTGGTGGCAATGTTTACATGTTTCCTGTAGCTGAGGCTAAATCCAAGTTACTTTTGATGGGTTCAAGTTGGCTGTGATTTCTGTCATATGTATGTTGCCTGCTATAAGACAGCTGTACCCATTACAGTTGAGGAAGTAGTAACAGTGAAGTGTGGCAGGACTGAATTCACCTGTAGCCAACAGCTAGTACGACTTGGAGAAAGCAAACTGATCTCAAGTTCAATGGCACATGTTGTAGAATGTATATGTTTAGACTTATAGACAGAAAAGAGTCATTAATGTGGTCCAGTGTCTACAATAATTTTTAGTTAGCGTGGACCCCACAAAGACAAGAGACCTGACAGGTGTGTGTATCACAGGGAGAGGTCACCGCTAAACACTGGTCCTATTGACTGGTCCCCATGAAATCACAAAAACCAGAGTGTGCTTAGCAGCTTATATCAGACTTAGGATTTACATTGATGTACACAAATCTAAAATTGACTTCCATAAAAAAATTAACAATTAGGAAGAGGACACCTCAAAACTAAACAGTAGAAGGTTACAACCTAAAGTCTGCACCAGTGAAAGACCGTAAAAGAGAGAAACTAGTACCTGTGTCTTGAAGCTGGACGACCTCTGAGGAGTCTGCTCGGTTGTTCTGAAGATGTCAGCCTCAAAAGACTCAGTGGCATCCGATTGTTTGTCCTCCTGAAGAATGAGTTAAACATTATTATGGAGTAGATGGTCAGCCTTAGCATTACTTCAGTGCAAACACAACATAAACGCATGTGAGAGTCAGGAGACACGCATGTGGTGGCAATGTTTACATGTTTCCTGTAGCTGAGGCTAAATCCAAGTTACTTTTGATGGGTTCAAGTTGGCTGTGATTTCTGTCATATGTATGTTGCCTGCTATAAGACAGCTGTACCCATTACAGTTGAGGAAGTAGTAACAGTGAAGTGTGGCAGGACTGAATTCACCTGTAGCCAACAGCTAGTACGACTTGGAGAAAGCAAACTGATCTCAAGTTCAATGGCACATGTTGTAGAATGTATATGTTTAGACTTATAGACAGAAAAGAGTCATTAATGTGGTCCAGTGTCTACAATAATTTTTAGTTAGCGTGGACCCCACAAAGACAAGAGACCTGACAGGTGTGTGTATCACAGGGAGAGGTCACCGCTAAACACTGGTCCTATTGACTGGTCCCCATGAAATCACAAAAACCAGAGTGTGCTTAGCAGCTTATATCAGACTTAGGATTTACATTGATGTACACAAATCTAAAATTGACTTCCATGAAAAAATTAACAATTAGGAAGAGGACACCTCAAAACTAAACAGTAGAAGGTTACAACCTAAAGTCTGCACCAGTGAAAGACCGTAAAAGAGAGAAACTAGTACCTGTGTCTTGAAGCTGGACGACCTCTGAGGAGTCTGCTCGGTTGTTCTGAAGATGTCAGCCTCAAAAGACTCAGTGGCATCCGATTGTTTGTCCTCCTGAAGAATGAGTTAAACATTATTATGGAGTAGATGGTCAGCCTTAGCATTACTTCAGTGCAAACACAACATAAACGCATGTGAGAGTCAGGAGACACGCATGTGGTGGCAATGTTTACATGTTTCCTGTAGCTGAGGCTAAATCCAAGTTACTTTTGATGGGTTCAAGTTGGCTGTGATTTCTGTCATATGTATGTTGCCTGCTATAAGACAGCTGTACCCATTACAGTTGAGGAAGTAGTAACAGTGAAGTGTGGCAGGACTGAATTCACCTGTAGCCAACAGCTAGTACGACTTGGAGAAAGCAAACTGATCTCAAGTTCAATGGCACATGTTGTAGAATGTATATGTTTAGACTTATAGACAGAAAAGAGTCATTAATGTGGTCCAGTGTCTACAATAATTTTTAGTTAGCGTGGACCCCACAAAGACAAGAGACCTGACAGGTGTGTGTATCACAGGGAGAGGTCACCGCTAAACACTGGTCCTATTGACTGGTCCCCATGAAATCACAAAAACCAGAGTGTGCTTAGCAGCTTATATCAGACTTAGGATTTACATTGATGTACACAAATCTAAAATTGACTTCCATGAAAAAATTAACAATTAGGAAGAGGACACCTCAAAACTAAACAGTAGAAGGTTACAACCTAAAGTCTGCACCAGTGAAAGACCGTAAAAGAGAGAAACTAGTACCTGTGTCTTGAAGCTGGACGACCTCTGAGGAGTCTGCTCGGTTGTTCTGAAGATGTCAGCCTCAAAAGACTCAGTGGCATCCGATTGTTTGTCCTCCTGAAGAATGAGTTAAACATTATTATGGAGTAGATGGTCAGCCTTAGCATTACTTCAGTGCAAACACAACATAAACGCATGTGAGAGTCAGGAGACACGCATGTGGTGGCAATGTTTACATGTTTCCTGTAGCTGAGGCTAAATCCAAGTTACTTTTGATGGGTTCAAGTTGGCTGTGATTTCTGTCATATGTATGTTGCCTGCTATAAGACAGCTGTACCCATTACAGTTGAGGAAGTAGTAACAGTGAAGTGTGGCAGGACTGAATTCACCTGTAGCCAACAGCTAGTACGACTTGGAGAAAGCAAACTGATCTCAAGTTCAATGGCACATGTTGTAGAATGTATATGTTTAGACTTATAGACAGAAAAGAGTCATTAATGTGGTCCAGTGTCTACAATAATTTTTAGTTAGCGTGGACCCCACAAAGACAAGAGACCTGACAGGTGTGTGTATCACAGGGAGAGGTCACCGCTAAACACTGGTCCTATTGACTGGTCCCCATGAAATCACAAAAACCAGAGTGTGCTTAGCAGCTTATATCAGACTTAGGATTTACATTGATGTACACAAATCTAAAATTGACTTCCATGAAAAAATTAACAATTAGGAAGAGGACACCTCAAAACTAAACAGTAGAAGGTTACAACCTAAAGTCTGCACCAGTGAAAGACCGTAAAAGAGAGAAACTAGTACCTGTGTCTTGAAGCTGGACGACCTCTGAGGAGTCTGCTCGGTTGTTCTGAAGATGTCAGCCTCAAAAGACTCAGTGGCATCCGATTGTTTGTCCTCCTGAAGAATGAGTTAAACATTATTATGGAGTAGATGGTCAGCCTTAGCATTACTTCAGTGCAAACACAACATAAACGCATGTGAGAGTCAGGAGACACGCATGTGGTGGCAATGTTTACATGTTTCCTGTAGCTGAGGCTAAATCCAAGTTACTTTTGATGGGTTCAAGTTGGCTGTGATTTCTGTCATATGTATGTTGCCTGCTATAAGACAGCTGTACCCATTACAGTTGAGGAAGTAGTAACAGTGAAGTGTGGCAGGACTGAATTCACCTGTAGCCAACAGCTAGTACGACTTGGAGAAAGCAAACTGATCTCAAGTTCAATGGCACATGTTGTAGAATGTTTAGACTTTAGAAGTTTCAATAATAGGTACAAAGGAACTGTGGTTGTGTTAGGACACTTGAGGTAAGTGTAATATACACAATGTATATCTATAAAATGTTTTAAATTGATTTGTTTTTTTAGATGATGATTTGATGATTCAATCTTTTAAACATTGTTTACAAGTTATCCTGAACTAGGCAAAACTAATCTGAGGCAGAAATACCAGTATTGGTTTAAATCTGGGTAAAATAAATATACCATTCTGACTTTTTTACAACAAAGCCAATATTCACAATCAGTTTTTACCGGAACAGCAACACATTTTTGACAAACCTGTTTCCTCCAAGGCCAATCAGTTCCACCATAGTCATATGTTATTTCTTCTCCTTCATTAATGTCCTTCAAAGCAAATAGGCAGAGGTGTGGTTTGCCCTCTGTTATGACCCTCTTCATTTTGCAGTTTGCATGCTTGTGGCTATCATTAACCAGTCGCCCGAGGCTGCCATCTTCTCTAGCTGCATCAACACTTTGGAAAGGTGACAAACCAAAAAAGTACAGATTAGGCTTAATAAAATTACATTATGATTGCAATTTTTTTTTTCATCAGTCCTCAAAAAGAAAACTTCAGATACACAACACAAGCTGCTAAATGATGGCTAAAGTTGCAAAAAAAAACAAGAAAAAAAATAAATAATTTATCACACATTTGTTTATGGCATGAACTCAATTGATAGGAAAAATTCCATCTAAGCCTTACCACCATGTTTTTTCTTGCCAGTAGAAGTCAAACATGAAAACACCACATCTATTGTGATATGTCCTCCTCCTCCTCTGAGATTCTTCAGAATTGATTAATTCTCCTCTGTACTCCACCACAAAGTCTCCTTTTCTGAAAGGGGCCTTGGCAAACACCCCTCGACCTAGTGCACACACAGATACCATTACACTGTTGCAGCCTTTACACTTACAGTATACAGACCTGCCAACCTTGAAAAAATTTTTTGAGTAGTCTACTGGGGGGTGGGGGGTCATATATTTTTGTAGAGTGCAAGACACACACAAACACATGCCCATCTTCATAATTCTAGTTTTTTTTTTATTTGACCCAAATCCAAAATTTTACTTGCACTGCACTGCAATATACAGTGAAAGTTCAAAGTTTCAATACTGCTCAGTGCTCAATACCATTTTTTATTCATGATTAATATTGCATTGCATATAATGTGTGCTGGTCAATAGTCTAAAAACAGTAAACTATTATTTTTTTTACTATCCCTATAAGCTGCATATACAGGAGCTATTTTTTCTCATCACATCAGTAGCCTACATACATGAAATGACACCATTGATAAAAGGTTATAATAACTACAATAAGCAAAGGTGAGTAATCATTTTTTAGCTTTGGTTTGTACTTCTGTATCCAGTTACACCCACCAGACCAGAACTAATGTCATGCCGCTTCCTTTATCACTCCAATTCAAAGACAATTATCAATAGTCGTGAGGATGGGAGAACGAAATACACTGCCATTTCTATAATTTCCATTTATTTTCCAAACTAAACCCCAGGGTATAGGCAAGGGGTTCTGCTAGAACAGTAATTTATTAAAAACAATTCATAACAAAGGCACATACCTTTAAAAGAGTTAATGTATTGCACTTCTAACTCTGCTGTCTTGTCAAGGGCCTTCACAGCATGTTCTATGGCATCCTTTGTTGGTGATTTCCTTCTTCGTGTGGCCATTGGAAATCCTACAATAAAAAACAGTGCAGTTTTAGACCAATAGCCCCATAAATCTTACACTTAAAATTATTTATGTTATCTTAAAGGAGAAGTTCACTTTCAAAAAAACTTTTGCTGATAATTTACTCACCCCCATGTCATCCAAGATGTCCATGTCTTTCTTTCTTCAGTCGCAAAGAAATTAAGGTTTTTGATGAAAACATTCCAGGATTTCCCCCCATGTAATGGATTCTATTGGGACCCAAACGGTAGAAGGTCCAAATGACAGTTTAAGTGCAGCTTCAAAGGGCTTTAAACGATACCAGACGATGAATAAGGGTCTTATCTAGCGAAACGATCGGTCATTTCCAAAATAAATAAAAAAGTTTAAGTTTTATAAGCACAAACGCTCGCCTTGCTCTGTTCTGTGATGCGCGTTCGTGACGTCACGTAATACGCAATTACGTTGAAAAGGTCACGCTTGACGTGTTTACAAATGTGCAGGAGGAGGACCATATACACATTTTCAAATGTATTTGTGTCAGTTTATCGTTTAAAATGCCCATTTCGTGTGCGTATCCTGGGTGTTTTAATATTAAAAAGCCAAAAAGAACATTTTCTTCAGGACAGAAATTTTTCAAGCGTGACCTTTTCAACGTAATTGCGTATTACGTGACGTCACGAACGCGCATCACAGAACAGAGCAAGGCGAACATTTGTGCTTATAAAACTTAAACTTTTTTATTTATTTTGGAAATGACCGATCGTTTCGCTAGATAAGACCCTTATTCATCGTCTGGTATCGTTTAAAGCCCTTTGAAGCTGCACTTAAACTGTCATTACGACCTTCTACCGTTTGGGTCCCAATAGAATCCATTACATGGGGGGAAATCCTGGAATGTTTTCATCAAAAACCTTAATTTCTTTGCGACTGAAGAAAGAAAGACATGGACATCTTGGATGACATGGGGGTGAGTAAATTATCAGCAAAAGTTTTTTTGAAAGTGAACTTCTCCTTTAACATTAGACAATCAAATCTTGATCACTGGAGTGTAAT
>NC_140232.1:440886-448386 GCF_951802725.1 Rutilus rutilus
CGGGTGGAAGCCAAGCGAAATGAATCGCAAGCCAGTTCTGAAGGTACCAAATGAGGCCAGGCTGGGCATCGGTTGGAAGCGTTTTAGACTTCGACAAAACCGGACCAGGGCCAGGAGCCACAGACATACCCGAGGTGGGGCAGCGAGGTGGAGGAAAGGAATCCGGCTCGAGAGGCCCGAAGGTGGCCCGAAGCTGGATCTGAGTGTGCGGTGCAACACTTACCTGACTCCACTGGGTGGCAGGGGAAGCGTGAGAAGGCGGATGACCGGCGTAGGGTACAGGGTCATCCGCCTTACAGGGTCACACACCGACAGACTAGCCCTCTTGGGGCCCAGGAACAGAGGAATTTACTCTTCTTTGAAGTGTGGGTACAGTCTGCTCTGTTTTGGGAGCCAGCGGTGGAACAGACACACACACAAAGACTCCACCCGGCCCTCAACCAGAGGGAGGGAGTGGATGACCAACTCCAAAGCACCCTCCTCCATCCCTGAGCGGCCCGCTCAAGAACGCTTTCGTTGTCGCTTGCCAGCTGGCTTGGCAGCACCTAGAGTGGGCTGGGCGTCCGTACTGCGGCCGGCTCTATGCTGAGGCCTGGCTGGAGGCTGCTGCAGAGGCCCAGCAGAGAGGCAGCAGGGGAACACCCTCGGCGACGAGCAGACGGAGGAACTGCCACCGGCGGCGGGGTGGCAGCAGCAGCCTGATAGACCTGAAGCAGCGTCATGGCACGCAAAGAGGAGGCGGCTTGCCCACAGGCTTTGTAAGCTCTACAAGTGGGAACGGGCGAGAACTCACAGGCCCTAGGGGGGAGACGTGAAGACGATCCAAAAAGCAGTGGCCGCCGGACACAGGTGCACCTGTGCCGCGCCAGACCGCTCCATTGGAGGGACAGCCTCATAAGCCTTCACCGCTCCACCGTCAAGGGTAGTGAGGGGGGAAAAGCTTATTCAGGCAGTTTGTAGCAGAGAAAGGTGCCGTCTACGACCTGGTAAGCTCTCCATGCACTTCGGGAAGGAAAGGCACTGGGGCGGCGAGCTGAGAACCAGCGCGGCCCGTCCCGAGATACCAATCATCCAACCGAGACTGTTCTGGACACAGTGGAAGATTCCAGTCGAGCCCGACAGCCTCGGCGGCCCGATTCAGCACAGCTGATGTTTCTGGATCTGGCTCGGGCAACGTTACACTCCCAGAGGGAGATAACGCAGCCAAGTCATCATTTCCAGAGGTCAGCTCACCCTCTGATGCTGCAATTGGCATCCTGTCCCCTGGAGAAGCCCGAATGAAACGGCTTGTCGGTCCATTACAGAGGGACCTGCGCTCAACGGGGGTCCACCGGCTGCGATGTGATAGAGGAGTGAGGGGCCCACAGGGATAGCCGTCAACAAACAAACACAACGATAAATTTGGTTGCTGTTAAAACAGCAGTTGAGAGCTCAAAGCTCGCGATCACCGCTGCACTCGGTCTTCCTTGAAGAAGCACCGACACACTCGCTCGTTTTTTTTAATTCGAACGGCATTCGAACGGCTCCGAAGCAAAAAGCAACTAGTGCGTGTATCCACTTCCGTATTTATACCCGCTCCGCGGGGCGGAGAGTGTGATGCAAATCACGCACGCAAAATTTCATTTGCTCGTGTAACACACACTTACAGCTGCATAATTTATCCAATTGGCTCTATAATACGCAGAAGCAGAAAACAGAAATAAAGCGAGTATTTGCTTTATTGGCCAAACCTGAGAAAATGGACCATCTGGTAAAAAAATTATAACATTTTTCATTTTGAAGCGTTGCCAACAGAACGAAAGCCTGTTAACAAACACTGCATCATTTTACAGTTAAACGGCCCTGGGATTAAAAATGTCAGTTTTAAAGGGTTTCAATGAGGACATTTTTGTCCTAAAGTTCCCGAGTGGAACTATGTTGTGTTTCTAGTGCAGAAGAGATTTATTAAAGGAAATGAGGGTGAAATAGTAAAATTACCATAAAGATACACACCTGTGCCAAACTGTATGCAGTCGGCATTAACACAGGCAACATGATAAAAAAAACTGAAAAAAAACTGAAAAACTTCAGTAAAAAAACTTTACACTGGCTCCCAGTTAAATTTAGGATTGATTTTAAAGTATTATTACTGGTATATAAATCATTCAATGGCCTAGGACCTCAATACATTGCAGATATGCTCACTGAATATAAACCCAACAGATCACTCAGATCATTAGGATCATATCAGCTAGAAATACCAAGGGTTCACTCTAAGCATGGCGAGTCTGCTTTAGCTATTACGCTGGAACAGCTTCCAGAGGAGATCAGATGTGCTCCTACAGTAGTCACTTTCAAATCCAGACTCAAAACACATCTGTTTAGCTGTGCATTTACTGAATGAGCACTGTGCCAATGTTCGTCCGACTGTTTGTACTGTACTGTATTTTATTATTTTTTATTTTTCTAAACTGTTTTAATTATTCTTATTTCTTTTTATTATTTTAATTTCTTCTATGTAAAGCACTTTGAATTGCCATTGTGTATGAAATGTGCTATATAAATAAACTTGCCTTGCCTGCCTTGCCTTGAAAAGGACAAAAATGTCCATAAGGATGCACAAGGGTTAATAATGTTCTCAAATCGTTAGCACAAAATTTTTTTTATACATCTTTCATGGAGTGTTTATTTCGGAAATGTTTCAGTTGGACGTTCGTCTAACGTTTAAAAAAAAAAGTAACTACTATAGCTGGGCAACGATTAATCGTGATTTATCGCATCCAAAATAAAAGTGTTTACATAATATATGTGTGTGCACTTTGTATAACTATTTTGTGTATATAAATACACATACTGTATATGCATGTATATACTGTATACATATTTATACATAATTTATATTAAATATAAATATAAATATTTTATATATGAATAACACATTCTTCTTAAATATATACATGCATATATACATTTAAATATACAAAATAATTATACACAGCACACACACATATATTATGTAAACACAAACTTTTATTTTGGATGTGTTTATCGTTGCCCAGCCGTAGTTACTACTTGTTTCAGAGAACATTCAAAAGTAACATTCCCATAATGTTTGAAGAATGATACAACGTAATGTTCCCTTAACTGGAAGTCTTGAACGTTCAGAGAACATTCAGAAATAATGTTTCCAATAACTCAACGGGACAGCAGTGTCACCCCTGCACGCCTGCGGTTCACATGTGGCTGACCTGCGGCTGGGCCTCGATGTTCTCCCGCAGAAGCCACTCCTCGTTGAGTGTGTAGCGAGCCTTGCCCGTGATGGCGTCGATCGAGCCCTTGTTGATCTGCTGTTTGATGGCACACAACAGGAGGAAGAACGGCTCGCCAACCGTCTCCTGAGGAGACACAACACACTCCTACAGTCAGAACCAGCGAAACTCTCTCACACACACACACACACACACACACACACACACACACACACACACACACACACACACACACACACACACACACACACACACACACACACACACACACACACACACACACACACACACACACACACACCTTGAGGTAGCTGTACATGCAGATGGACATCCAGTTGGTGAGCATCTTCTCCACCACGGACTCTGTCCTCCTCAGCATCAGTTTGGGGTTCTTGGAGGCGGAGGCGTCGATCAGGTCCACGAGCAGGTCCTTCATGATGCTGGTGTAGTACTCCAGCTTACCATGGAGGGCGATGGTGAGCAGAGACGCAAGATTGCACCTAAACACCAGCGACAGAGTTCACATCATGACCTCAGTGCTGGAGAATGGAGTAATCGAGAACATTCACATTGGTGTGGAAAGAAAAGACGGAGTTGGGAAAAGCCCTTCCTCAGATGAATAGCTCCACACACATCAGCTCCACACTCACACATCAGCTAATCGCACACAGATGAGGATATAACAATGAAAGCACTGATGCATCACTTCAATGCAGGATGTGTGTGACTGAGATCCTGAACTCACTGAATTCTCCCGGGATCAAATCATCCGCACCTCGCTTCCCGACAGCTTTTGATCCTGTTGTTCAGAGCATTTTCTATCAGCCGTTTTACTAATGTTTGTTATTTTGTTATGTGCGTTCCCCACTTACATGCAGAGACGTGCTCTAAGTGTCACTCGTTACTGTAACTTTATTGCATTTATACATTATAAGCACTTACATTACATGACATGTCTCTAGTGATTTTCATAAATTCTCCACCTAATGAGCCTCATCTGACAGTGTTGAGCAGAACTGATCATGTACAGTTGCTGTCTCGTGTTCTCCGATGTGCTTCTGGGTCACTGAACACACACATGTCACTGAACATGATCCTGCAGGGGTTTACAACTATATTTAAGGCTTTTAAAGACCTTTTTAAGACCTGCACAAATAAAATTAATACCACATGAGCGGGGTAGAGGTTACATTATATATGTATGTCATAAACATATCACCAGCTACAATATCTATTCACTAAGTGCAAACAGCACATCTTGTAGGCAAAGGATATTTACTATATATTATATAGATAGATATATTTACACAATATATTACAACATTATCTGTGTTAAAGTCGATCATTTCATCCCTTAAAACTCATCTTTGATCACCAAAATATTTTTCATATTTAATCGTTTTTTCCTTGATAAAAATGTCTTCATGCCTTAAAATATCTTGAATGTAACTCGACACCCTTGCCTCATTTAGTATGCGCAAATGAGCCCCGCCTCCACTCACTCACTCAGCTCAGAGATCCACTGGTTGACGATCACACGTTGATCTGATTGGTTACAAGGTAGTTTGTGACGTCAGAAACACCAGCGATTTCAAAGCGTGTTTTTGAGACTGTCTTTGGTTCACTGCAGTTTTAAGGAGGAAATACTCAGCAATGGTGTCGACTTATGAACTTACACATGCTTTGTCTCTCGTACATCTATCTCTCGTACATCTATCTCTCGTACATCTATCTCTCGACATCTATCTCTCGTACATCTATCTCTCGTACATCTATCTCTCGTACATCTATCTCTCGACATCTATCTCTCGTACATCTATCTCTCGTACATCTATCTCTCGTACATCTATCTCTCGTACATCTATCTCTCGTACATCTATCTCTCGTACAACTATCTCTCGTACATCTATCTCTCATACATCTATCTCTCGACATCTATCTCTCGTACATCTATCTCTCGTACATCTCTCGTACATCTATCTCTCGTACATCTATCTCTCGACATCTATCTCTCGTACATCTACCTCTCGTACATCTATCTCTCGTACATCTATCTCTCGACCTCTACTTCTCGTACATCTACCTCTCGTACATCTATCTCTCGTACATCTCTCGTACATCTCTCGTACATCTATCTCTCGACCTCTACCTCTCGTACATCTATCTCTCGTACATCTATCTCTCGTACATCTATCTCTCGTACATCTCTCGTACATCTATCTCTCGATCTATCTCTCGTACATCTATCTCTCGTACACCTCTCGTACATCTATCTCTCGATCTATCTCTCGTACATCTCTCGTACATCTATCTCTCGATCTATCTCTCGTACATCTATCTCTCGTACATCTATCTCTCGATCTATCTCTCGAACATCTATCTCTCGTACATCTATCTCTCGATCTATCTCTCGTACATCTATCTCTCGTACATCTATCTCTCGATCTATCTCTCGAACATCTATCTCTCGAACATCTATCTCTCGTACATCTCTCGTACATCTATCTCTCGATCTATCTCTCGTACATCTATCTCTCGATCTATCTCTCGTACATCTATCTCTCGTACATCTATCTCTCGATCTATCTCTCGTACATCTATCTCTCGATCTATCTCTCGTACATCTATCTCTCGATCTATCTCTCGTACATCTCTCGTACATCTATCTCTCGATCTATCTCTCGTACATCTCTCGTACATCTATCTCTCGATCTATCTCTCGTACATCTATCTCTCGTACATCTCTCGTACATCTATCTCTCGATCTATCTCTCGTACATCTATCTCTCGATCTATCTCTCGTACATCTATCTCTCGTACATCTCTCGTACATCTATCTCTCGATCTATCTCTCGTACATCTATCTCTCGTACATCTATCTCTCGTACATCTATCTCTCGTACATCTATCTCTCGTACATCTATCTCTCGACCTCTACCTCTCGTACATCTATCTCTCGTACATCTATCTCTCGACCTCTACCTCTCGTACATCTACCTCTCGTACATCTATCTCTCGACATCTATCTCTCATACATCTATCTCTCGTACATCTCTCGTACATCTCTCGTACATCTATCTCTCATACATCTATCTCTCATACATCTATCTCTCATACATCTATCTCTCATACATCT
Organism: Rutilus rutilus; assembly: GCF_951802725.1. Taxonomy (NCBI): domain Eukaryota; kingdom Metazoa; phylum Chordata; class Actinopteri; order Cypriniformes; family Leuciscidae; genus Rutilus; species Rutilus rutilus. The sequence goes on from NC_140232.1 coordinate 447,271, forward strand.
ATCTCTCGTACATCTATCTCTCGTACATCTCTCGTACATCTATCTCTCGATCTATCTCTCGTACATCTCTCGTACATCTATCTCTCGATCTATCTCTCGATCTATCTCTCGTACATCTATCTCTCGTACATCTATCTCTCGTACATCTCTCTCTCGACATCTATCTCTCGTACATCTATCTCTCATACATCTATCTCTCATACATCTATCTCTCGTACATCTATCTCTCATACATCTATCTCTCGTACATCTATCTCTCGTACATCTATCTCTCGTACATCTCTCTCTCGACATCTATCTCTCGTACATCTATCTCTCGATCTATCTCTCGTACATCTATCTCTCGTACATCTATCTCTCGTACATCTATCTCTCGACATCTATCTCTCGACATCTATCTCTCGACATCTATCTCTCGTACATCTATCTCTCGTACATCTATCTCTCGTACATCTATCTCTCATACATCTATCTCTCGACATCTATCTCTCGTACATCTATCTCTCGATCTATCTCTCGTACATCTATCTCTCGTACATCTATCTCTCGACATCTATCTCTCGTACATCTATCTCTCGTACATCTATCTCTCGTACATCTCTCGTACATCTATCTCTCGTACATCTATCTCTCGTACATCTATCTCTCGTACATCTCTCGTACATCTATCTCTCGTACATCTATCTCTCGTACATCTATCTCTCGTACATCTATCTCTTGTACATCTATGTCCAGTTTTAAGTGCTAGCGTTACGACGGCTTTAGGAAACTCGACCTGTGAAGAATTACGATCCACTCGGGCTTTTGGGAAGCGGTGTGTGTTCATCTCTCCGTATGTTGACTCTACTGGGCTTGAGCTGTTACTCAGAGGTTATGAATGTTCTCGATGTTGTGTTACAGGTTACTCTGGGTTGTGTAAAGCACTGTTTGTAGAGCGGCCATCTTTACTCACCGATCCCTCACGGCGAAGTCTTTCTGCTGCTCGAGCGCATGAACGAAGGACACCAGGAAGTGTTTGTTGTTGAGAAGAGTGGAGAACAGAGTGATGCCCTCCTCCAGGTTGGGCCGCATGCTGTTACACGGCTAACATGAGGAACACACACACACACACACACA
>NC_140232.1:453386-498386 GCF_951802725.1 Rutilus rutilus
TGTGCTGTGGAGAGCATCAAGGGTTTCTATTTACAGTGTGTTTTTGCAGAGTTGAGCGTTGTAGCCAATCACAAACATATCTGCTGATTTCATGAATGCAACAGCCAATCAGAGGTGTTTAAGGGCGTGTTTAAGGTCCGAATCAAAGTTCATGTTTTCATACATTCTATACATTCGGTTAGTTTGGGTTTGGGTTTCACATTGCAACTATACGAGCACACTAAAGAACTTTACATGACACACTTGCGTCCTATCATCACATTTTATCGTCGCCGGCAGGAGAGGAGGAGAAGACTGCGAGCAATCCTGCGGGAACCACCAGAAGTTCCTGTAAATGTTCTGAAAGTCCGAACCATGCAGAACATGCGTTCACACTAGAAACGAACCAAACCTTTGTTCAGTTTGATCCGGACCGAGACTACCTCTTTTCGTCTGACCAGATTTCGTCTGTTTGGTCCGGACCGTGGTCCGGGGGAGGGTTCACACCTGTAGTTTGGATTCGGATCAAACTGAAAAGTCAGAAAATCCGGACCAAACAAGGTAGGTGTGAAAGGGCCCTAACTCAGCACTGAACAAACTCTGAGTTCTGCACGAATCCTCTCATTATAACGATCGGTTGTGTAGATAAGAGATTCATTGTGCGGTCAGCTTCATTGATTATAACGGAACTTCGCATTTTCTGTGAAGCTGCTTTGAAACGATATGTGCTGTGAAAAGCGCTACAAATGAATGTGAATTGAACTGAACTCTGTGAGATCGTGATGAACTGAGATGTGACAGCTTTATAGTGGTTATAAAGGTTATGAATACAGCATGCTTGCTTTTCTGGTCAAATTAACAGTGCTTTGTAAACGTAGACGCTTTAATAACAAATCATTTAACGAGAGCGTTTAAGCTGGGATGTGTAGGTGACAAAACCTGAAATTATTTCAAGCAAATCTATCTACATGGGTTTTAAAGTGGAAGTGCACGTGCTTAGCCTAGCCCTGGAGTTGGTTCATCCTCCGTCTAAGATCAGAACATTCATATTTAACATATTACACAAAACAGAACTTGAAACATAATTATACTTATAAATACAAAGTTCTGTCACGAAACTCTAGAAGGTCTTTAACTCAATCTGCTCGTAATCACATCATTCTCTATAGGGCGCAGCTGATTGGTTCCTGCTGATCAGTAGCCAATGAGCTCGCAGCTCAAGTTTCAAATACTGGTAACTCATGAGCGCTTCAGAACCCCTCCTCCCTCCCCGGCTCCACCTGTGTAGATCTGCACTGGTAACTCATGAGCGCTTCAGAAACCCTCCTCCCTCCCCAGCTCCACCTGTGTAGATCTGTACTGGTAACTCATGAGCGCTTCAGAAACCCTCCTCCTTCCCCAGCTCCAACTGTGTTGATCTGCACTGGTAACTCATGAGCGCTTCAGAAACCCTCCTCCTTCCCCAGCTCCACCTGTGTAGATCTGCACTGGTAACTCATGAGCGCTTCAGAAACCCTCCTCCTTCCCCAGCTCCACCTGTGTAGATCTGCACTGGTAACTCATGAGCGCTTCAGAAACCCTCCTCCCTCCCCAGCTCCACCTGTGCAGATCTGCACTGGTAACTCATGACCGCTTCAGAAACCCTCCTCCCTCCCCAGCTCCACCTGTGTAGATCTGTACTGGTAACTCATGAGCGCTTCAGAAACCCTCCTCCTTCCCCAGCTCCACCTGTGTAGATCTGCACTGGTAACTCATGAGCGCTTCAGAAACCCTCCTCCTTCCCCAGCTCCACCTGTGTAGATCTGCACTGGTAACTCATGAGCGCTTCAGAAACCCTCCTCCTTCCCCAGCTCCACCTGTGTAGATCTGTACTGGTAACTCATGAGCGCTTCAGAAACCCTCCTCCTTCCCCAGCTCCACCTGTGTAGATCTGCACTGGTAACTCATGACCGCTTCAGAAACCCTCCTCCTTCCCCAGCTCCACCTGTGTTGATCTGCACTGGTAACTCATGACCGCTTCAGAAACCCTCCTCCTTCCCCAGCTCCACCTGTGTAGATCTGTACTGGTAACTCATGAGCGCTTCAGAAACCCTCCTCCTTCCCCAGCTCCACCTGTGTAGATCTGTACTGGTAACTCATGAGCGCTTCAGAAACCCTCCTCCTTCCCCAGCTCCACCTGTGTTGATCTGTACTGGTAACTCATGACCGCTTCAGAAACCCTCCTCCTTCCCCAGCTCCACCTGTGTTGATCTGCACTGGTAACTCATGACCGCTTCAGAAACCCTCCTCCTTCCCCAGCTCCACCTGTGTAGATCTGTACTGGTAACTCATGAGCGCTTCAGAAACCCTCCTCCTTCCCCAGCTCCACCTGTGTAGATCTGCACTGGTAACTCATGAGCGCTTCAGAAACCCTCCTCCTTCCCCAGCTCCACCTGTGTAGATCTGTACTGGTAACTCATGAGCGCTTCAGAAACCCTCCTCCTTCCCCAGCTCCACCTGTGTAGATCTGCACTGGTAACTCATGACCGCTTCAGAAACCCTCCTCCTTCCCCAGCTCCACCTGTGTAGATCTGCACTGGTAACTCATGAGCGCTTCAGAAACCCTCCTCCTTCCCCAGCTCCACCTGTGTAGATCTGTACTGGTAACTCATGAGCGCTTCAGAAACCCTCCTCCTTCCCCAGCTCCACCTGTGTAGATCTGCACTGGTAACTCATGAGCGCTTCAGAAACCCTCCTCCTTCCCCGGCTCCACCTGTGTAGATCTGCACTGGTAACTCATGAGCGCTTCAGAAACCCTCCTCCTTCCCCAGCTCCACCTGTGTTGATCTGTACTGGTAACTCATGAGCGCTTCAGAAACCCTCCTCCTTCCCCGGCTCCACCTGTGTAGATCTGTACTGGTAACTCATGAGCGCTTCAGAAACCCTCCTCCCTCCCCAGCTCCACCTGTGTAGATCTGCACTGGTAACTCATGAGCGCTTCAGAAACCCTCCTCCCTCCCCAGCTCCACCTGTGTAGATCTGCACTGGTAACTCATGAGCGCTTCAGAAACCCTCCTCCCTCCCCAGCTCCACCTGTGTTGATCTGTACTGGTAACTCATGAGCGCTTCAGAAACCCTCCTCCTTCCCCAGCTCCACCTGTGTAGATCTGCACTGGTAACTCATGAGCGCTTCAGAAACCCTCCTCCCTCCCCAGCTCCACCTGTGTAGATCTGCACTGGTAACTCATGAGCGCTTCAGAAACCCTCCTCCCTCCCCAGCTCCACCTGTGTTGATCTGTACTGGTAACTCATGAGCGCTTCAGAAACCCTCCTCCCTCCCCAGCTCCACCTGTGTTGATCTGTACTGGTAACTCATGAGCGCTTCAGAAACCCTCCTCCTTCCCCAGCTCCACCTGTGTAGATCTGTAATAATTCATAATTCATTACATTTATATAGCGCTTTTCTCGGCACTCAAAGCGCTTTACATAGAAGGGGCAATCTCCTCAACCACCACCAATGTGCAGCATCCACCTGGATGATGCGACGGCAGCCATATTGCGCCAGAACGCCCACCACACACCAGCTTACTGGTGGAGAGGAGACAGAGTGATGAAGCCAATCAGTATATGGGGATGATTAGGAGGCCATGATGGACAGAGGCCACTGGGCAAATTTGGCCAGGATGCCGGGGTTACACCCCTACTCTTTCGAAAGACATCCTGGGATTTTTAATGACCACAGAGAGTCAGGACCTCGGTTTTACGTCTCATCCGAAGGACGGTGTTCTTTTGGCAGTATAGTGTCCCCGTCACTATACTGGGGCATTAGGACCCACACAGACCACAGGGTGAGCACCCCCTGCTGGCCTCACTAACACCTCTTCCAGCAGCAACCTGGTTTTCTCAGGAGGTCTCCCATCCAGGTACTAACCAGGCTCAGCCCTGCTTAGCTTCAGTGGGCAACCAGTCTTGGGCTACAGGGTGACATGGCTGCTGGTGCTGTACTGGTAACTCATGAGCGCTTCAGAAACCCTCCTCCCTCCCCAGCTCCACCTGTGTAGATCTGCACTGGTAACTCATGAGCGCTTCAGAAACCCTCCTCCCTCTCCAGCTCCACCTGTGTAGATCTGTACTGGTAACTCATGAGCGCTACAGAAACCCTCCTCCCTCCCCAGCTCCACCTGTGTAGATCTGCACTGGTAACTCATGAGCGCTTCAGAAACCCTCCTCCCTCTCCAGCTCCACCTGTGTAGATCTGTACTGGTAACTCATGAGCGCTACAGAAACCCTCCTCCCTCCCCAGCTCCACCTGTGTAGATCTGCACTGGTAACTCATGACCGCTTCAGAAACCCTCCTCCTTCCCCAGCTCCACCTGTGTAGATCTGCACTGGTAACTCATGAGCGCTTCAGAAACCCTCCTCCTTCCCCAGCTCCACCTGTGTAGATCTGTACTGGTAACTCATGAGCGCTTCAGAAACCCTCCTCCTTCCCCAGCTCCACCTGTGTAGATCTGCACTGGTAACTCATGAGCGCTTCAGAAACCCTCCTCCTTCCCCGGCTCCACCTGTGTAGATCTGCACTGGTAACTCATGAGCGCTTCAGAAACCCTCCTCCTTCCCCAGCTCCACCTGTGTTGATCTGTACTGGTAACTCATGAGCGCTTCAGAAACCCTCCTCCTTCCCCGGCTCCACCTGTGTAGATCTGTACTGGTAACTCATGAGCGCTTCAGAAACCCTCCTCCCTCCCCAGCTCCACCTGTGTAGATCTGCACTGGTAACTCATGAGCGCTTCAGAAACCCTCCTCCCTCCCCAGCTCCACCTGTGTAGATCTGCACTGGTAACTCATGAGCGCTTCAGAAACCCTCCTCCCTCCCCAGCTCCACCTGTGTTGATCTGTACTGGTAACTCATGAGCGCTTCAGAAACCCTCCTCCTTCCCCAGCTCCACCTGTGTAGATCTGCACTGGTAACTCATGAGCGCTTCAGAAACCCTCCTCCCTCCCCAGCTCCACCTGTGTAGATCTGCACTGGTAACTCATGAGCGCTTCAGAAACCCTCCTCCCTCCCCAGCTCCACCTGTGTTGATCTGTACTGGTAACTCATGAGCGCTTCAGAAACCCTCCTCCCTCCCCAGCTCCACCTGTGTTGATCTGTACTGGTAACTCATGAGCGCTTCAGAAACCCTCCTCCTTCCCCAGCTCCACCTGTGTAGATCTGTACTGGTAACTCATGAGCGCTTCAGAAACCCTCCTCCCTCCCCAGCTCCACCTGTGTAGATCTGCACTGGTAACTCATGAGCGCTTCAGAAACCCTCCTCCCTCTCCAGCTCCACCTGTGTAGATCTGTACTGGTAACTCATGAGCGCTACAGAAACCCTCCTCCCTCCCCAGCTCCACCTGTGTAGATCTGCACTGGTAACTCATGAGCGCTTCAGAAACCCTCCTCCCTCTCCAGCTCCACCTGTGTAGATCTGTACTGGTAACTCATGAGCGCTACAGAAACCCTCCTCCCTCCCCAGCTCCACCTGTGTAGATCTGCACTGGTAACTCATGAGCGCTTCAGAAACCCTCCTCCCTCCCCAGCTCCACCTGTGTAGATCTGCACTGGTAACTCATGAGCGCTTCAGAAACCCTCCTCCCTCCCCAGCTCCACCTGTGTAGATCTGCACTGGTAACTCATGAGCGCTACATTGTGGAGCAGCGGCTGTAGGATGGACTCTCTTGTGTTTTGGTGTTGTTATAATATAGAACTTGGTCTATTTCAGATATGGAAAATACGGGTTGTTACTGTTCTGATGAATGTGTATTTCTCAGATCATAAACAGTGCCCCCCCCCCCCCCCCCCCATATGAAAACGAGAGTGTGTTACCTTTGCGGATCTCGTCGCGGATCTGTGACTCCATCTCCTCCATCTGTAACAGAGTCTTCTGCCAGTAGCGCTCTGCCCTGCGGCTCTTGGTGCAGTAAACCACCAGTGCTGAACACACACACACACTTCAGCAGAGGAACATCATGCGTGTTGGATCCATTGTGTAGAGAGTGAACACACACGTACCCACAGTGCACAGCAGCAGCACACTCACACACACACACACACTCACCCACAGTGCAGACCAGCAGCAGCACACAGCAGACCACGATCGACACCACGATGGCCAGTTCACTGCCTCCACCCATCTGCACCATCGCTATGACCTTCTGGAAACGACCCACTCGAACCTGCAACAGAAGAGCAAACGTCATCATCATCATCTTCATCTTCTTCATCATCACACAGGAGCATCTGACCACCACGGCATCAGTGCGAGAACATAAGCAGATCCGGCTTGCGCTCATCAGGTCGTTTTGTCTTGTGGTACAAGTGTGTGTGCATCAAACTTTCTTGCTCTCAAACTATACCCTTTGTTAGGAGTTAGCTTTGCTAGGCAGGAAAAATACTTCATACTTTCTCTTTCTCTCTCAAACGAAAAGAAAAGATTTGTAGAACAGATTTGAAGAAAAGAAAAGAGTTGTAGTAATCAAAATGAGTGATTCCGCTAAGAGATATGTGCCGCCCATCTCAAAGGATGATCCACGCGATTCCTGCATCCTCTGTCTGGGGGAAGCGAGCTCTTCTCCATCAAAGCACTCCTCGCGAGGCTCGCATTCCTGCGGGAAGAACGAGCCTGTCCTCAGTGTCATGGGGCTCGCGTGTCGATCTGCGTGATGAGCAGAGACACAATCCTTCCCTTTTTTCCAGATTTCCATGTTGAGTTAGCTAAATCTTGGAACAAGCCCTATTCTTCTCGTGTCTTTGAGCCAGCGACGTCTATTTCTTTGACTATTGTTGGTGCAAAGGCACAGGGTTATACGATGATGCCCCCGGTTAAAGAGAGACGCTCGTGGGCTATCTCTCCCCTGGCATAGAACACTCTATATCTAGTGTGTTCCACACATCACAGACAGTCTTATGGATGAGAAACAACATAATGATGAGTAAATGATGACAGAAGTTCCTCGTTTAGCTTCCTAATCCTGTGGTTTCCAGACACTCACTATTTGTCCTGTTAGTAAAATGTGGAAAAACGGCCAGAATGTAAATCCATACATCTCACATAAACACAGTGCATATGTACAGCCATCCTGCGTTCCCATGGAACAACCCGCGTGAGTGTGTGTGTGTGTGTGTGTGTGTGTGTGTGAGCGTGTGTGTGTGTGTGTATATGAGAGTGTGTGTGAGTTTGTGTGCATGTATGAATGTGAGTGTGTGTGTGTGTGTGTGTATGTATGTGTGTGTGAGTCTGTATGTATATGAGTGTGTGTGTGTGAGTTTGTGTGCATGTATGAATGTGAGTGTGTGTGTGTCGAAACCGCTCTCAATGCCTCATTTGCCCTCAGACCCAGATGTTTGTGATCTTTTCCACAGTTTGTTGAGACGTTCAGTGGTCTCTGCTCCATTAGCTGTGTCATGCAGCGCTCCGGCGTGTTAAATATAGCTCTGTGTGTGTGTGTGTGTGTGTGTGTGTGTGTGTGTTTCACAATCAGACCAAACAAAGGAACAGGGAATTCAGACATGAAAACAAGCAGGGCGTTTCAGGGCTTGATTAACTCTTGTTTTCATGTTTGATGTTGAACAGCAGAGAAATTCCAGCGCTGCTTTAAACTTCCAGCGGCCGAGAGAGAGTGTGTGTGTGTGTGTGAGAGAGAGAGAGGGGAGAGAGAGAGAGAGAGAGGGAGAGAGAGAGTGATACCGATGAGCAGATAAAGAATAAAGTGATGGTTACGCTGGTAGTGATTAACGTCAGATACAGATACACTGATAAAGCTGATGTAGGCGAGAGACATTCAGCTTCAGTAACAGTCTGTCTCTCACAGCATGAGAAGTTCTTCTTCTGTCCTTGAGCCGTGTAATAGTGAATGCTCCGCTGATTACCACGGTACAGCTACAACAGCTACACTTTAAAAATAATTTAGTAGCATTTCTGAAACAAGGTCAATGTTCATTTCTGTTCTAAAATATTGTACGTTTGTAATATTAAAAGTTGAGTGTATTAAATGAACAGTTTCTGGATGATCCTTGAGCGTTTAAAATGTCTAGTTTAAAAAATAAAAATAAAATCTTGGTTATGTGAAAGTTAAAGGAACATTCCATTGTATCATTCTTCAAACATTATGGAAACGTTACTTTTGGATGTTCTGAAACAAGTAGTAACATTTAAAAACATTAGGCACAACGTATAAATAATGTTTTAAGATCATTATTAGACACCAGACAACTCTGAACAAACGTTCTATTAATGTTCCTGGAAGAACGTTTGTTCATAAGTTTTAAGGCATACAGAAAATCTGGGGTTTTCAATTAAACCTTGGCAGAAATGACGTCAGAATGATGAGTTGTGAGAGTTATGAGTTGTGAGTGTTATGAGTTGTGAGTTGTGAGTATTGTGAGTGTTGTGAGTATTATGAGTTGTGAGTGTTGTGAGTTGTGAGTGTTGTGAGTTTTGAGTGTTGTGAGTTTTGAGTGTTGTGAGCTGTGAGTTGTGAGTGTTGTGAGTGTTGTGTGTTGTGAGTGTTGTGTGTTGTGAGTGTTATGAGTTGTGAGTGTTGTGAGTGTTGTGAGTTGTGAGTGTTGTGAGTGTTGTGACTTGTGAGTGTTGTGAGTGTTGTGAGTTGTGAGTGTTGTGAGTGTTGTGTGTTGTGAGTGTTGTGTGTTGTGAGTGTTATGAGTTGTGAGTGTTGTGAGTGTTGTGAGTTGTGAGTGTTGTGAGTGTTGTGAGTGTTGTGACTTGTGAGTGTTGTGAGTGTTGTGAATTGTGAGTTGTGAGTGTTGTGAGTGTTATGAGTTGTGAGTGTTGTGAGTTGTGAGTGTTGTGAGTGTTGTGAGTTGTGAGTGTTGTGAGTGTTGTGAGTGTTATGAGTTGTGAGTGTTGTGAGAGTTGTGAGTTGTGAGTTGTGACTTGTGAGTGTTGTGAGTTGTGAGTGTTGTGAGTTGCGAGTGTTGTGAATTGTGAGTTGTAAGTGTTGTGAGTGTTGTGAGTTGTGAGTTGTGAGTGTTGTGAGTTGTGAGTGTTGTGAGTTGTGAGAGTTGTGAGTTGTGGGTGTTGTGAGTTATGAGTTGTGAGTTGTGAGTGTTGTGAGTGTTGTGAGTTGTGAGTTGTGAATTGCGAGTGAGTTGTGAGTTGTGAGTTGTGAGTGTTGTGAGTTATGAGTTGTGAGTTGTGAGTGTTGTGAGTTATGAGTTGCGAGTGTTGTGAGTTGTGAGTTGTGAATTGCGAGTGAGTTGTGAGTTGTGAGTTGTGAGTTGTTCACTCACAGTGACGGGCAGATCTCCAGCGCCGGCGCTCAGCGAGCGGTTGATGGTGCAGTGGAACAGCTGATCGTTATGGAAGGTGATGTCACAGAGGTCTGAGCCAATCGTCACGGAGTATTCATCCAGTGTCAGATCCAGCTCGCTCGGCCCTTTCTGACACACAAACACAACCACCGTTACTGTGTGTGTAGATATGAGTGTGTATGTGTGATGGTAAATATACAGATAGAAGTGGATGAGGATTTTGTTCAGTATTTCACAGTGGAAATAGAAATCAAGTGATTGACAGCATCGCAGCTGTTTATGACATGAACAACTAAACATCCTCTGATAATTAAGCACACACTTTGAAGGCAAACACACAGACACTGTTTCAGCTCTTTATCCTTCCTTCCTTCCTCTTCCATTCTTTAGGAGAGAATGAAAATAACACTCCCTTGCTCTGCTGTGCCTGTTAGATACTTCCTGTCTGACTCTCAGAGACTCTCAGTGTCCCCAGTGTGTGTGTGTGTGTGTGTGTGTGTGAGAGAGCAATGCTCAACTACTTTAGTTATTACAGACCATAGGGTATGTGCACGGGGTACTCGCACTGCGTCCTGAGACACGTTTGGGGAACGCCTCAGCGTGACTGATGACTGAAGAACTGTATATTCACGACAAACATATTGGCCAGCGACAGCCATGACATCACCACTAGTGCGACCAGGAAGTATAAGAGAACATGTCATCCTCTTTTCGTCTTCAGGGACTGTTTTGCTGGTACTGTGAAGATATCATGGCGCTAACAAGCGCTTCAGGAATTGTGGCGACCCGTGTCCAAGATTCTTGACACCTGGTGACACTCGCGACCTGTGTGTGTTCTGTCTCGGTCCTTGAGGGGTCCGCGTGCGCAAACTGCAAGCGTTTGTCAGTTAAAATGCTCCGCTCTCGTCTGTCTCTCTTCTCGAGGGAAGAACAGTCGTCTGCACCCCGCGGTTCTGGTCCTGCTTGCTTAGAGGCGGAGAGGAGACTGAGATCGTGGAGATCTCAGATGGAGCTTGCCGACGAGTTTGAGAGAGGTGTAAATCTCTCACGCTCTTCGGTGGCTGACGCGGGTGAGCTGTCAGGTGCATCCTCAGGTCCAGTGGCCAGTGCTCAGCGGGCTTCGAGCCGTGACGAGCAGGAGGAGGCTGACGCGGGTGAAGATGCTGTAATGGCTGAACCTGCGAGCCCCGCGTATGCTGAGCTGGTGGAGGTGATGGAGCGTGCCACCGCTGGGCTTGAGTGGCCATGGCAGCGCGCCAGAGGCCCACCAGCCATAACCCACCCACACACACTCACACACACACAAACACACAGCCATAACCCGCCAGCTCCCGTGAGCCTTACATTCCACACCACTCCATCTCCACTTTGAGGTCAAGAAGGCATGGAAGAAGCCGTATTCTTCTCGCATTCACCGCTTCCAGCATTCCAACTATGAGAATGTGGAGGGTATGGGTATGTGTCGATGCCCCCCATTCCTATCCCCTCTATCTTTCAACAGGGGAGACATCGACACTGAGAGCTCTGGCCCTGCCATCTAGACCTCTGAAAACAACCTCACGTGTAAATGACAGGGCATACGCGACGGCGGGTATGCATGATAGCCTCCCTGGTACAGGGGTTGACACTGGTCCTCCTGAAAGTAGCAGGCTAGGGCCCAATAGGTCTGAGCCGTACTCCCTTAAAGGAACCCTTCTAAGTTGGGTTGTGGTGTCCAGGCCTTTGAGCTGGCTCTCGGTCAAGTCAATCTTGTAAGATCAAAAAGGTGCTTCCTCATTAAGCATGAAGCCCGGGCAGTGGCCGTAGGGGGTAGTGCTACTGACAGCCTGAGGCATCCAGTAGGGGGGATTTAACTCTGCGTTTAATGTGTTCATGCTTGCAGCACAGCCATGATTGGCATACATCCCCTCAGCATGGCAGCGTGGGTATTTCGTTCCCCAAAGTGTCTCAGGATGCAGTGCGAGTTCCCTTTCGAAAGGGAACGTCTCAGGTTACGACTGTAACCCTTGTTCTCTGAGAACAGGGAATGAGACACTGCGTCCTGAGACACTTTGGGGAACGCCTCAGCGTGACTGATGACTGAACTACTGTATAATGACGGTGAGGCGTTCTCCAAAGTGTCTCAGGATGCAGTGTCCCATTCCCTTGTCTCGTCACACACAATCACACACACTCACGTTGATGACGAGGATGAGCGGCTCTCCAGTGTGATGTTTGATGAGCTTCTCCTTGTTGGCGGTGTAGAACTGTGGATCCTCCACGTAGTCGAAGTGAAAGTGTTCAGCGAGAGGCTCCTGGTCCTCGTCCAGCCCTCGATCCCCTGAAGAACCAGCTCCTCTGTACAGCACCTGGTTCAGGTAGAAGAGAGCCGTGGCCTGCTGGGATTGAGCCGCCGCCGGAGACTGACACACCATGAGAGTGGACGACACACACGAGCAGTTCTGCAGAAAACACACATTCATGTTCACTGATATCAGATGATGAACTGATCTGATCTGAATAATGACTATCATCTTCTGTAGAGCTGATGACGTTTGCATCATTGATTCTGTTGTTTTCTTGTCAATAAAAGGCATTATTTCTCACCGTCTGTCCGATTCCAGTCACCTCCATCACGGCCGACTGCACCAGACCAAAGCCGTAACCCGTGACCGAGATCCTGCGACCACCACTGACACCATGAGGAATACAGAGGAACAGATCTATGTGAGACTGTACTGTGCACAGTATGCAATATCAAGCCCAGCTAACCAAAGTAAGAATGTCCATCTCTAATGTAGGGAATGAAGCGGATATGACATCCAGCACAGTTTTCCTCCTGTCTCACACACTTGACAGTGATCAGCACTAGAACGGTCCTGTAGTGTGTCGTACCTGAGGAAGCTCTTGCTGGGTGTGATCTGACTGATCGTGGGGTTTTTCTCATAGGTGAAGGTGAAGCTGGGCGAAGTGCTGAGGCAGGGCCGGCCGTCGTACACCACACACACAGACACGTTCTCTGCCAGCGCGGCGGGAGGCATCACACACCCGATCACTTCACTCGACCGCCTGCAAACACACAGGCGAAAACATAACATTTAGAAAACGTAACATTTTAACTGTACTTTGGCTTTGTTTAAGGATTGTAAGATGTGTATCATTACACCCATCACTGAAACATGAGACGAACACACACTCACATGTAGATGCTGCAGTCTTGAGTGGTGTTGATCCTGACGCTGACGGTGGATCCGGCGTCCAGGAATCGTCCTCTGATGGTGAGTCTGGTTCCTCCAGCGAGAGGCCCGTGTGGCGGGGAGAACTCCAGCAGTCTGGGCTCCTGTGCACGAGGAACACTTACTCAAAGACCACACAACTAACTGAGCTTGTGTAGAGCAATATCTGATCAGGTAGGAGCTGGGAAACCTTCTTGGACCAATAACAAATCAGCTCCTGCTTCCCAAAACACAGCGTACTGTGACAGGCTTTAGCCAGAGGAGCAACTGAACCAGTGAATCAACTAGAAACGCTACTATGTTCCAAAGACCACTTAAGCTGTGTTTTCCACAAGCGGCAACCTTCCTATCTCTCTTGAATCCAACACTGACTCAAACTGCAGTTCATGGACTGGCCACTAGAGACCGGCTGCAGAAGAGAGTCAATCCCATAAACCCCCATGTTAAAATGGCCAACTTTACAGCAGAGAAAACATGTTTACAGCCTGGTTCTAAAAGTGGTTTTGCTCTATATAACTAATTTTGCCCTTCATGAAAACTGTGAGGAGGGTGAATTTTTTCATAACTCATCCGTTTAAATTATATAAAGCCTTAAAGTTCTGCATAATTAAGGGCGTGGCCACTTGAGTGACAGGTGGACTGCGCTGATGTCACTGCTAGCCGTTTGTCTGCTGTCTGTTAGCGTCACATCACCTCAGCTAATCCGCCTCGCTGCTCATTTTCGTTTATCCCGGAGTGACGCTGCCAAGATGGCGACGGCCGGCTCCGCCCACTTTGGGCTTCAAAAACGCTCTTCAGAAACACTACGGGTGACTCACAGACACTACGCCCATACTTTTCTACAGTCTATGGCTTTCCATCTGGAAGGTGTGGTAATAGTAAGTTATAGGTAGCAGCACATAAATGTTCATATGCCAGAATGTTAAAGAGCTAAAGCTGTTGATAAAGTCCGAGTGCAGCGGCTTCGATCATATAAACTCTTCTGGAAGGTTAGTTTAAATTAGCATGTCATTCAGAAGTAATGTGGCATGTAGAGTGAACGTCAGAACACACAACACACACACACACACACACACACTCCACTCAGACCATGCCATCACTTCCTGTCGAGGCGAGGATGTTAGAGCGTAAGTGTGTGTCGCTCAGACAGATGCTTCCTGAGCTAAAGGTTTGAGGAAGGAGCTTTGGAGGAGGAATGATTCCTCAGGGAATGACCTGGACTTTCCTTGTTTATAATTTCTCTAGTTCTGCTCCAGCTCCATTTCCCACCTAGACCAGTCCTCCGTCTGTAGCTTAATGTTTGACCCATTATGAATTATGAATAGAATTCCACTCTTTGCAAAGATACTCTTTTGTTGTTACTAGTTGGTCCACAAATACGTTTTGCCATTGTTCCCATTAAGTTATGAAAACGTTATTTCTGAATGTTCTCTGACCGTTCAAAGCGTCCAGTTTAATGTTTTTAAAAACGTTTTTTCTTGGCTATGTGAACGTTAAGGGAACATTTCATTGTATTATTCTTCAAACATTATTGGAACTTTACTTTTGAATGTTCTCTGAACGTTCTCAAAAAAAAAAAAAGATTGACGACTGTCTAAAACGTTTCATGAACGTCGTATAAATAATGTTTTTGTTCTGATGTTTTGAGACCATTATTAAAGAACTTTGAGCAAACGTTCTATTAACGTCACAGGAAGAACTTTCAGAAAACCTTGCACACATTCGGAGAACGTTCCCTGTTCACTGGAATCAGCGCAGGAACAGCTAAAGCATCTGATCTGCAAATCACACTCTTATAAACACAGCGCTGTATCTCTCAATGCCATGAGAACACGACATCAGCCCAGAAACTCTCAGACAAAACAAACCTTTCCTGAAGTTCACAACCATTTACAGCGAATCAAGCCGATCTCGAGAGTGTGTTGTGTTCGCTCTCCGTTATTCGAGTTCATGCATTCAAACACGCCATCATGTCACACACTCGTGGGAGAACGTGTTCTGTATCTGTTAGCTGTCGAGGCGAGGGTGGAGTAAAGCAGAGCGGAGGGTGTGATGGGAAAATCCGTCAGGAGGAAGACAGGAGGGTGAATGAGGGATGAGGGAGATAACTGAGGCCTGTACGCACCACAAACGAGAACATGTCCTTCGAAACACCCACTGCGTTACCGGCCACGCTCACCGTCACATGATCACTCATCGTTTCCCATGATGCACCAGTCTCACAAACCAACCTGCAACAACACACACACACCTGACATCAGCCGGCGGGTCATGACCCAAAACAGGGCCCATAAAAGTTACTGGGAAGTTTTTCTGAAACGTTTAAAGTTGGACATTCGTCAAACATTTTTAAATGTTACTTTTTTCAGAACATTCAAACGTAACGTTCCCATAATGACTGAAGAATGACTGAAGAATGACTGAAGAAGGACTGAAGAATGACTGAAGAATGACTGAAGAATGACTGAAGATGATACAGTGAGAGTTTCCCTTAACGTTCAAATAACCAAGACATTTTTAAAACATTTTATGTCATGCTATTAAGGAATTGTGTTTGCCTGCATGTGTGTGTGTGTGTGTGTATGACTGTGTGTTTTTGTTTATATTACATTGTGGGAACCAAATGTCCCCACAAGGATAGTAAAACATGAGATCACCTCCATTGTGGGGACCAGCCAGCCAGCCAGCCAGCGGTCCCCACGAGGGAAATGGGTTAATAAACATACTAAATGATATTTTTTTGAAAATGTAAAAATGCAGAAAGTTCTCTGTGATGGGTAGGTTTAGGGGTAGGGTTAGTGTGTGTGTGTGTGTGTGATGGGTAGGTTTAGGGGTAGGGTTAGTGTGTGTGTGTGTGTGTGATGGGTAGGTTTAGGGGTAGGGTTAGTGTGTGTGTGTGTGTGTGATGGGTAGGTTTAGGGGTAGGGTTAGTGTGTGTGTGTGTGTGTGTGATGGGTAGGTTTAGGGGTAGGGTTAGTGTAAGGGGACAGAATATACAGTTTGTACAGTATAAAAACCATTACGTCTATGGAGAGTCCCCACAAAGATATGTGCGCCTGTTTGTGTGTATGTGCGCGCGCGTGTGTGTGTGTGTGTGCGCGTGTGTGTGTGTGTATGTGCGCGCGCGCGTGTGTGTGTGTGTGTGTGTGTGTGCGCGTGTGTGTGTGTGGGGTTACCTGACTGAAACAGTGTAGTGTTGTATGTTACAGGGCACTTCCCCGATGGAGACATTGACGTGATCCGCTCGGTGTCCCAGATTCCTGCCCTGAACCGTGAGCAGCGTCCCACCCATCAGAGGTCCCGTCAGCGGCTCGATCTGCAGCACACACACACACACACACACACACACACACACACACACACACACACACACACACACACACACACACACACACACACACACACACACACACAGAGCTGAATGCAGCAGAAGTGAGGGAGAAGATCATCTTTATTATAAACCTAACATTGTTAAACTGTTCATATGTTCATTATGGTTTGGGTTAGACACTAACTAAACAGTTCAACAGTTCAAACTAAACAGACTAAACCTTTGCTCATAAACAATCTTTCCACCTAAAACACACACACCTACACACACACACACACACACACACACACACACTAATGTACACTACCAGTCAAGTAAGACTCCCTTGAAAAAGAGATTTTGAATCTCAATGGGATTATTTCCTAGTAAAATAAAGGTAAATAAAAAAATAAATAAAATAAGTGTTCGTAATAATTTACACAATATTAACAATATTTCTGAAATAAGTATGTTCTGCTATTTTATAAAAATACAGTAGGTAGAAATGTGAAATATTACTACATTTTAAAACAGCGTGCCATTCACAAACAGCACCGGACAAAGGAACAGAAGGGCTTATACACACAAGATAACCAACAAACAGGTTTTTCACGACACATTTATTTTCTAACAACTCAGTTCATGTTATATCAGTGAAACATTCAAATAAAGTCATTTGTGTCAATGCATATTGCAGATTATTGCCGTTCATTCTCTTAGCCTAAGGTAGGGTTCAGTGTTTGCGGATCCTGTATGTCGGATATGACGGACCACCGACATCTTGGAGAAGATTCCTAAAGGTTTTGCACCTCCAGCACACATTACAGACATGCATAAGCGTGGATATGTTCTACATCTATAAAGTATATAGAAAGAATAAAGTCTTTTAAACTCATTGATTTCGCTTAACAACTTGAACCATAATCTGAACGCACAATAATTTTGTTGTAATCTTTAATCTTGTTGTGAAGTGTGGCTTTGTGTTTCTGTGGTCTAAACCGAGTCTGGAGTGACAGACAGAAACACACACACACACACACACACACACACACACACACACACACACACAGACACACGTTCATCAACAGTGTTGGCAGTGAGAGGAAGTGAGGGAGGAGAGGGAAGTGAAACAAGCCAAACTTGTGCGGTTCACATGAGCACTGGTGACTCCACATTCTGTCCTTACACACACATTTACATTCTGATGATGCAAGTCTTCATTATGATCACAATCTGCATTATGTCAAGATAAAATGTTCTATAAACTCTTGGTATGATGCCAGAGCCACAGTAATGCTGTCATTCTCACTGACGAGTGTGTGGTTGTGTAATATGATTAAATTGCTCATCACTTTTGACCAATAGTTTGCGCTGTTGTGTGTTGTGTGATCAGTGTGAGGAGACAACGACACACACAGTTTGATGTCAATATGCCAAAGAATCAGCTTGGCTCTACGCCATCAACTTTGTTGATGTGTCATTAGAGAATGATCCCTTTTTGTCAATCAAAAAGCTTTTGATATCTTTTGGCCGGCATGAAGACGATCAGACCTATGATCTAGGTGGCGTTCGAAAAAAGTAGATTTGCAAAGAAATGCAAAATGGCGGCCAGCAAGTTAGACCTAGTATGGCATAACTGGTATCATTGTTTGCAGTATGACTCAAGGAATCTATTAATTTCATTAAAATATCAGCCAAAAATAATCAGTAGCTATTCGCAATTTTTGATATTTCAATAAAAAATTTGACCACAAGGTGGCGCTGTACCAATTTTTTTTGAGTACGTATGATGGCACATAGAGTTTTGTATTGATACGCTAATTTATAAAATACAGCATTTTATGACCAAATTCAAAATGGCCGATGCCCAAAATGGCCGATATGGGAAAGTTGGGTTTTTTTCTGACACTGAATTTAAAGAGACCAGTTTTCAGATTTTTTGGCGAACAGGTTTTTCAGCAAAACAGTTTTTTCATATCTCCAGACCAGCAGGTGGCGCTGCGCTGAAACACTGCATGTAGCCTCACGTCATGTTTGTGATGACATGCACTAAGACTGGTCTCAATCCACTAAACTATAGCATTGTAGAGATATAACCTCGTGTCCAATATGGCGTGCAAGTCGTGGAAATCTTCACGCCTTATTTGAGAATGGTTGGGTTCATCATAAAGCTTGGTGTGAAGATGATCTGAGACAATTTTGGAGACCGAATTTCACAAACCACAAAAGTAGGATCATCTGCAAATTTAAAACGTGTAAAACAGCAGTTCTCCGAAGGCCTGTAAACACTCCCGAGCTCATACTTATCACTGAACTGTGTAATGAGTCTCATTTCACGTCATGTTACCTGCTGTTGTCTTCATTTACACCCCTTGCCGAAGTGAGAGACGGAGACACAAAGAGAAAGTGTGAAATAGAGGACAGAAATCACAGGCTGTTTTTAAACATATTCAAATGCAGAAAATAAGTTTGAGGCAAAACTAGGACACTGGCGGTTTGTCCCGAGCGCTTCGCTCACACACACTCCAGACTCATTCATCAGGCTTTACACACAGACTTCTCTTTCTACAAGGCATTTGTCCATTGTGCTTCATGCACTGCAGCCACAAACATCAACAGACACATACACATTTCATCCAGCCAATATAAAGTCACATAACCTGCTTGCCTACAGGTACAGAGAAGCAAGATTTGAGAGTTTTGGGAAAGAACTGCGAAATGCCTCTTGTGTTACTGGGTGAATTTTGTCCACGAAAGGTGTTTTCTGTCATTTATGGAAGCTTGTTTTCCACTTCCATTCTTTACTCTGAGAAACTGTAGAAAGTAAGTGATAACTGTCCCAGCTGGTTAGCATGAACACCTAGATGAACATAACTTCAGAGCTGCTGCGAGAGATTCTGGTGAAATGAAAGCAGAAGGAGGCGGACGAGTGTTTGAACCTTTGCTCTACATCTGAGAACTCTTGCAACACAAGCACAGTCACTCCATTACTTCTCTGTTCTCCTGTCTGCAGATCAGCAGGATCTCTGCCTCATCTCTGTGTCATCATGAGCTTCTCAGGGAATGTGGGTCAGAAGGACTATAGCGTATTATACTGTGTTGTTAAGTCATGGTTTACGTCTTTGTGCCCAAACCAATCCCAAAACGCTGGTTATAGAACAACAGAATGAAAGACTGATGGTTTATCAGCTTATGTTGCAACTTACCAACCTAAAAACATATGACTAAACTTGACCATGTGACCTGTGCCACATGAGACAGCAGTTTATAGTCCTTGAGCGCTGGAGTTTTTGGTTTCATTGATGTGTGCGCTCAGATATCGAGATAAATGTTTCACGAGTTCATATTGAGCTGCCTCTCACTTCCGCTTGCAGACTTTAGCATATTTTGAGCAGAATTCACACATTGTGAGGCTTCTTCTGAAACATTTCAAGTCAGTCTTTATTTACTCAACCTGCCGTTGCTCTTGAGCCATATGGCCTTCCTTCCTTGCTTAAATATTAAATTATGTTTTGTTTCTTGCGCACAAAATGAAAGCAGGTCACAGCGTCAGAACAACACCAGGCTGAGTCAATATTGACTGGATTTTCATCTCTTAAATTCTCCATCCATCCTCACTGCTGTTCGTGATCTCGTTGATGTCTGTGTTGTTGTGTGTTTGTGTCAGTCTCACCTTCTGGATGTGTGGATCTGGGCAGTGTGCAGTGATGGTCTGGCACTGGTCACGCTGACGACACTCGCTATGGCACCAGACACACATGTGACCCTGCGTCTCACGACCCCGACACTGGGAGCAGTCACTGTCCCCCGCACCACAGCTGTACACCTCCACTGCACACACACACACACACACACACACACACACACACTCAATATCTGTCCACTGAAGCCCTTGTGAAAACGTGTGATGAGCACATGACATCTAACTACAGTAGTGTTATTGAGATGGGAAATGACCAGTGTGCTCTAAAACAGCATGTCTGATGCTATAAAGCATTTGGTTGATGTCACATCTGTTAATGAATACAATCTGGATGTGCTGTAATTTCTCTTTGAAATTGTGCTGTTCATGAGCTCATTCATGATGTCACACTGCAGGACCAATCAAGCCAAAGGTGATTAAAATGGTGTAAAAACTACCTTTCTACACTTTCTCCTACACATTCATATAGAAGTTCATGTCAAAACTGTGGGGACATTTATGGGGACAAGTTTGTACCCATAAGTGAGAAGTTTCTCAATCCTCCTGTCCCGGATTGGGTGATAGGCTGGATCGGGAAGCCCGTTCTTTGGCATCTTCCGGTCCAGCAGAGAACATGTTGCTGGCGGCATCTAGCTCTGAGGAGCTTGACGTGGATGAAGAGGGCAAAGAGAGAGAATCAGTTGAGCCCTCTCCTTCCATCAGCCCTGTATATGGGGAGTTATTGGATGTAATGGCCCACACCACAGCCAGGTTTAACTTAACCTAGTCTCATGAGAAGCTGGAAGTCGCTCGTGGTAAACTCAAGCGATTTCTGGCGAGCCGTGATCATCCGCCATGAGCCTTCTGGATCTTGAGATCCTGAAAGAAGCCATATTCAGCCAGCATCTTTCCTTTCCCACATTCGAATTAGAAGAATGTGGTGGGATTGTGCGAGTGTAGAAGAGACACTGGCTAGCTATCTCTCTCAGAGTGAGGCATCCCCTTTGAAGGCTCCGGTTTAGCCGTTACAAGACGTTACAGATGGTGTTACAGAAGCTGTTTTGCAGACGTATCAGGCTGACCTGCTGAGAGATCTGGATCAGGGGCAGGGATTGTCTCCTGAAGCGGTCGCTGAATTGCCAAAGAGTCGGCTGTAGCTATCGATCGTTCATTGGCGTCTATGGTGGTTACGGAGAGGCATCTATGGTTGAATCTCTCGGAAATTAAAGATAGGGAGAAAACTTTCCTTCTTGATACTCCGATTTCACCCTCTGGACTCTTTAGCCACTTTTCCACCGTCGGGCCGAACGGTTCTTAGAATGGTAAGGAACGGTTCCAGTTGTGTTTCCACTTGAGCCTGGTACGGCACGGCACGTTTACAACTCCATGCCCTGAATTTTCTGCCCGGTTAGCTAACCGTGCCGAACCGTGCTGGTGGAATCCGTGAAGTGCCAGCTGGCCCGGATCGCAATGAGAACCGTTCGGCCCGATGGTGGAAAAGTGGCTTTTGAGGCGGTTGTGGGAAGGTTCAGAGAGGCGAAGGCACAGTTGGCGCCATTCAGGAGATGCACTATATTGCCAAAGGTATTGGGACACCCCTCCAAATCATTGAATTCAGGTGTTCCAATCACTTCCATGGCCACAGTTGTATAAATCAAGCACTAGGCATGCAGACGCTTCTACACACATCTGTGAAAGAATGGGTCGCTCTCAGGAGCTCAGTGAATTCATACGTGGGACCGTGATCGGTTGTGCAATTAGTCCATTTGTGAAATTTCCTCACAACTACATATTCCACGGTCAACTGTTAGTGGGATTATAACAAAGTGGAAGCAATTGGGAACAACAGCAACTCAGCCACGAAGTGGTAGGCCACGTAAAATCAGAGCGGGTCAGCGCATGCTGAGGCTCACAGTGCACAGAAGCCGCCAGCGTTCTGCAGAGTCAACAGCTCCAGTCCTCCACACTTCTGTGGGCTTCAGATTAGCTCAAGAACAGTGCGTAGACAGTGGAAGTCAGTCATAGTGCCACTAGGATACGGCCTTGGGGTTGACACGCTCTTGACTCCGGCCTAGTCCCATAGAGTCATTTAATGCTATGCCCACTATGTTTGTGCATAATCACAGCTCAGTGAGACTGGTATAGGTTCCCCATAGCATCAACACCAAACGCAGCGTCACAGTTTGAAACACGTCTCAGGTGGCGTATGAAACCCGGTTCCCTGAGATGGGGAACGAGATGCTGCGTTTGCCTCAGGTTTGCCTGCCCGTCTCCTTCACACACAAGAGTTGATGACATGTAAGTCAGATGCACTAATAATGCACGGGCGCTCCACATGTGATGTCACGGACTGCCCTGTGCCAACCAATACTGGCTTGTTTACAAGTGTTTCAGACACCGGTCATGCTGAGGGCATTCCCCATAGCATCAACACCAAGATAAAGCGTCTTGTGTGTGTGTGTGTGTGTGTGTGTGTGTGTGTGTGTGTGTGTGTGTGAGCTGATACCTGTCATTGGTTTTGGACTGTCTATATATGTGTTGGTTCCTCTTCTCCGCAGGTTCAGATGGAATATTTGGCTCCACATTGTAGTTTTTAGCTGCACAAACATATTAAACTTTTATTCATTTAGTAAAAATCAAAGTTCTGAGTTTCAGTTACAAATATGGAAGCTTGTTTCTGCCACAGAATAAAAAAAAATTAAAAGAGAATTACAACTTTTTATCTCACAATTCGGACAATTGAAAGTTTATATCTTACATTTCTGAGTTTATAACTTGTAAAACTTACAATTCTCACTTTAATTCATACAATTCCGTGTTTATAACCTGTAATTCTGACTCTTCTTTTTCCTCAGAATTGTGTCAGTGTGGTAAAGTGAACGTGAAATGTAATCTTCAGACTTGAGTTGATCGATTGAATGTGTCCGAGTCAGATATTGATGTGAATTAGCACTGTCTGTGACTGTATTTGAATCGAACATGTTCCCGCTCTCACTGACGGCTGCTGGAAGTGTGTGTGTCGGATGAACTTACGGTCACTCCACTGCAGTTCACAGACGACCCGTCCAGCCACTGCACACCGTACAGCTGCCCGTCACCGAAGTCACAGTCCAGCGCAGTGCCCTGCACACACACACACACACACACACACACACACACACACACACACACACATGTTTACTTAGCTATCTATTAGACGTAATGGTTTTTATACTGTACAAACTGTATATTCTCTCCTCTTACACTAACCCTACCCATCACACACACACACACACACCCAAACCTGACCCCTAAACCTACCCATCACACACACACACACACACACACACACACACACACACACACACACACACACACACACACACACACACACACACACAAACCCTACCCCTAAACCTACCCATCACACACACACACACACACACACACACACACTAACCCGACCCCTAAACCTACCCATCACACACACACACACACACACACACACACACTAACCCGACCCCTAAACCTAGCCATCACACACACACACACACACACACACACACACACACACACACACACACACACACACACTAACCTGACCCCTAAACCTACCCATCACACAAAACTTTCTGCATTTTTTAAAAATAATTTACAAACTTTAATTACTTTATTTTTATACCAGATTTACAAATGAGGACGTCCTGTGACGTTTGAGGTTTTTGGAGAATTTGTTAGGTTTTGGTCACTTCTGGGTACAAATTTGACACACACACACACACACACACACACACACACACACACACACACACACACACACACACACAGCATGACGACCACAGCATGTCCAATCACATCAGATTCATGTTCACACAACATCACAAGACCCTGAGACAGAGACGATCTCTCATGACTAACGGTCTCTGACAGTGACTCTCATGGCCTCAGCTGCTCTCGGGAACGACACACACACTACACAAAAACTTTTATTTAGTGGGTCAGACTTCTGATATTGCCAGTATGCAAATCTTTTTTGGGTCCCACTTTATATTAAGTGTCTTAAACCACTATGCATGTACTAACATTTAAGTTAATCATTTAATGCAATGCACTTATTGTGTACATAATTCATTTCTATAATTCCAACTATAATCACTAATATCCTAACCTGACCCGTATCCACCTCAATAACAGCACACGTGTTTTACAATACAACTTCACACATCTGCACACACATCTACGAACACGCTAACTTCACACATCTGCACACACATCTACGAACACGCTAACTTCACACATCTGCACACGAACTGTCTGTCAGTCTGTCAGTAACGCTCTGTTTAGTTCCTGTCTCTATGAAGCCCCTCCTCCTGAAAAGCACACTGTGCTCTGATTGGTCGGCTGGAGCAGTGTGTTGTGATTGGTCGAGCGCTTCGAGTGTGTTTGGGAAATGTCCCGCCCCTTACTATAACCACCAGTTTAACACACTACTAACTAACCACACCAGGCCCCGCCCCTTTATTCTGCGCATGAATTATTTAAATGAGGAATATTGAGACGTGTTCGTTCCCGGAAGAAACTCAAGACTACAGTGGAGGCGTTTCAGGAGTTCAGGAACACTCAGTCATTATCTCTGTTTACAGCAACAAAGAACCGGGCAAAAAGAGCTGTGAGGAATCAGTCCAGACTGTGTGTGTGTGTGTGTGTGTGTGTGTGTGTATTTATGGGTCATGTATGTGTACATACATGTTGTACGTTCTTCAGGTTCAGGGTGAAAACATGAGAGCTTCCAGTGGCCAGCGGAATAACATCATGGGCCTCCATACTGGGACAGGACTGGGAATACTGGGAGAGAAACAGGAGGAGAGAAAACAATAGTGACCGATGTTTAGAGAACTATGAATGCAAGCAATCTCCTGTGTGTGTGTGTGTGTGTGTGTGTGTGTGTGTGTGTGTGTGTGTGTGTGTGTGTGTGTGTGTGAAAGAGGGATCATGTCAACATCAGAGGAAGGGTGGTAAC
Organism: Rutilus rutilus; assembly: GCF_951802725.1. Lineage (NCBI taxonomy): Eukaryota > Metazoa > Chordata > Actinopteri > Cypriniformes > Leuciscidae > Rutilus > Rutilus rutilus. Next base: position 477,864 of record NC_140232.1, read on the forward strand.
AGTGAGAATGCAAACATCAGTTATTTATGACTGTACAAGTGCAATCAGACCCTATTCTGCCCTCAGAATGTTTTCATGGAAAATCAGAGCGTTACCATACGAGGAAAAGACAACTAATCCCAAAAGTGCCTTAAATAACCACATATTTCCCAGCAGTTTTCCAAGTCTATCTTGAGAAACACACAGGCTAGCCTCCCTGACTGCAGGATTATTGTGGGTTTATGTTTTCTTCTGCTGTATTTTTAGTACATAACAGGAAATATGGTGCATCACAATAAGCATTAAGCTCTTATAAGGGTTTATTTATTTAGAGTAAGTAAACTAAATTAAATATTGGCTAAATGTTTTAGTTTTGTCTTAATTCAGCTTGTTGCAGTGCATCCTGGGATTGCTGAGGACACATTATATTGTTTTCTTTGGCCTTACCTTGAGAAATGTACACTATAAAACTTAAAATTGTGTTTTTACTTAAAGAGTTCCAACCTCATCTGAGCCTTAAGATAATATCCCTGACCCAAACCCTAACCACACATTCAGCTCATCTAAAGGTTACATGCAAACACACGTTTCTGCTGCGTAATCACTGTGCATTTAAAGAGAAACGCTGTTGTGTGTGTGTGTGTGTGTGTGTGTGTGTGTGTGTGAGCGTGTGTGTGTGAGAGCGTGTGAGTGAGTGTGAGTGTGTGAGTGAGTGTGAGTGAGTGAGTGAGTGTGTGTGTGTGTGTGTGTGTGTGTGTGTGTGTGTGAGCGTGTGTGAGTGAGTGTGAGTGAGTGAGTGAGTGTGTGTGTGTGTGTGTGTGTGTGAGTGTGTATGTGTGTGTGTGTGTGTGTGTGTGTGTGTGTGAGTGTGTGAGTGAGTGTGTGTGTGTGTGTGTGTGTGTGTGTGTGTGTGTGTGTGAGTGAGTGAGTGAGTGAGTGTGTGTGTGTGTGTGTGTGTGTGTGTGTGTGTGTGTGTGTGTGTGAGTGAGTGTGAGTGTGTGAGTGAGTGAGTGAGTGTGTGTGTGTGTGTGTGTGTGTGTGTGTGTGTGTGTGTGTGTGTGTGTGTGTGTGTGAGTGAGTGTGAGTGTGTGAGTGAGTGAGTGAGTGAGTGAGTGAGTGTGTGTGTGTGTGTGTGTGTGTGTGTGTGTGTGTGTGTGTGTGTGAGTGAGTGTGAGTGTGTGTGTGTGTGTGTGTGTGTGTGTGTGTGTGTTTGTCTTTATCACATGGTGGGGTCCTCAACCTGTAAGCCCAGTCACAGCGTGGGGACCAAAATTTTTGTGGGGACCAAAATCCTGGTCCCCACAAAAATAACCGCATTTTCAGTGAAAAAAAGGTCAATGACATGCCCTGTAAAATTTTCAGGGGTAACCTCACAATGCACAAAAACCAACGGTTTGTGCTTAGGTGTGCTTAGGAGGGGGTAACTCAGTACTGGCCCCTAGTGCCACAGGATGGTATAGCCTCAACACACACTTTTCAATTTCAAACACACACTGGACTAAAATGCGCATGTGCAATCAGCCACCTTTCACGTAGGCAAACTATGACTTAATTAATTGCTAAAGCTAAGCTCATTTTAAGGAAACTGAACCAATTCATTGATAACACAGGCTTTTTTTTTTATTAAGTGCTGAATAATGATAACATTATATATATTTTCATTTTTCATTGAAAGATGTATTTTAAAATGTAGATATTTCCATAATAATCATATAATAATAATTATTATTATTTAGTTATAAATAATATAATAATTATTATTTATATTGCTATTTAGTAATAAATAATAATTTAGTCTTATGTTAAGCATTGTTCTGGGCTGCGTTTTTTATGAGACTTTTGGGAAACACAGCCCTGTTTGAACGCTCTCTGTAATTGATTGGTTCTGACTTGCAGCATTTGCGTGTGTTCAGATCAGTGTCAGATGAGTAGGATTGTATATTGTACGCATACATTTTTTTGTAAAATAAACAATCACAGGTTAAAAAACACTGTAGTATCGATAGGCCTAGTTTTATTTGAGTATACTCGACGTCAGTATCGATACGCCCATCCCCCATCCCCCATCCCTACTCCACACGACACGAGGAGAGAAAGGATTATCATCAGCACTCGAAGGCCATTTCGGAGTCAGCTGGCAAGACAGGTTTAAATAAAAAAGGTAAGTTATGCCTATGTGACTTAAAGATTTATTCCAGTGTACGGAGCCAATTTGATATGATTTAAGTGCAACATGAAAACAGTTAAAAGCATGAAACTTTTTTTTTTTTTTACCAGATAAAAGCTCACATTTGAACTTGAGTCAGTGCTAAAGTTTAGGTACCTTAGTGCTCATCAAAATAAACGTCACGTTTCTTACAAATAACATCAGTTCTGTTTTAAAAATGTTTAAAAGCAACAGAGTTAACCTAACATACTGCATGTTTTACTCTTCCCTAACTAACATGAAGTCAATTGACTAGATTACTTTTTTTAGCAGCAGCAGGCACCTGCCTGGTTAAAAGTTGTTTTTATCTTATTTTGAGTAGATTGACTTTAAACCTTTTTACTAAATTTATTCAGTAACCAGCCGTTTTAGCTGTGTTTCAGAATTGTTCTCTATTCATATTCAAATTGACTGAAACTCAAAACACCTGGCCTTTCACGTGCATGCACGTGCTGAGCATGCACGTACCTATGGCAAGCCATTTTAACTTTTATTCATTTCCAGGATACTAATTCTTGATATCAACAATTCAATTTTTACTTGTTAAATTATATTATTTGATATTAGTTAAGATAATTAGTTATTGATATCAGTAATTAGATTTCTACTATAATAAAGGCAATTTTTGATATCAGAAATTACATTTCCACTACTAACAATGCTAATTCTTGATATCCACAATTAAATTTTCCCTAGTTAAAATGCTAGTTCTTGATATGAACAATTTAATTTCAACTAATAAAAACTATAATTCTTGATATCATTCAGAAGAGTTATATTTGACAGATTATAGCTCACCTAGTACTTTTTACCTCTTAAAATTACACTCCAGTGATCAAGATTTGATTGTCTAATGTTAAAGGAGAAGTTCACTTTCAAAAAAACTTTTGCTGATAATTTACTCACCCCCATGTCATCCAAGATGTCCATGTCTTTCTTTCTTCAGTCGCAAAGAAATTAAGGTTTTTGATGAAAACATTCCAGGATTTCCCCCCATGTAATGGATTCTATTGGGACCCAAACGGTAGAAGGTCGTAATGACAGTTTAAGTGCAGCTTCAAAGGGCTTTAAACGATACCAGACGATGAATAAGGGTCTTATCTAGCGAAACGATCGGTCATTTCCAAAATAAATAAAAAAGTTTAAGTTTTATAAGCACAAATGTTCGCCTTGCTCTGTTCTGTGATGCGCGTTCGTGACGTCACGTAATACGCAATTACGTTGAAAAGGTCACGCTTGAAAAATTTCTGTCCTGAAGAAAATGTTCTTTTTGGCTTTTTAATATTAAAACACCCAGGATACGCACACGAAATGGGCATTTTAAACGATAAACTGACACAAATACATTTGAAAATGTGTATATGGTCCTCCTCCTGCACATTTGTAAACACGTCAAGCGTGACCTTTTCAACGTAATTGCGTATTACGTGACGTCACGAACGCGCATCACAGAACAGAGCAAGGCGAGCGTTTGTGCTTATAAAACTTAAACTTTTTTATTTATTTTGGAAATGACCGATCGTTTCGCTAGATAAGACCCTTATTCATCGTCTGGTATCGTTTAAAGCCCTTTGAAGCTGCACTTAAACTGTCATTTGGACCTTCTACCGTTTGGGTCCCAATAGAATCCATTACATGGGGGGAAATCCTGGAATGTTTTCATCAAAAACCTTAATTTCTTTGCGACTGAAGAAAGAAAGACATGGACATCTTGGATGACATGGGGGTGAGTAAATTATCAGCAAAAGTTTTTTTGAAAGTGAACTTCTCCTTTAAGATAACATAAATAATTTTAAGTGTAAGATTTATGGGGCTATTGGTCTAAAACTGCACTGTTTTTTATTGTAGGATTTCCAATGGCCACACGAAGAAGGAAATCACCAACAAAGGATGCCATAGAACATGCTGTGAAGGCCCTTGACAAGACAGCAGAGTTAGAAGTGCAATACATTAACTCTTTTAAAGGTATGTGCCTTTGTTATGAATTGTTTTTAATAAATTACTGTTCTAGCAGAACCCCTTGCCTATACCCTGGGGTTTAGTTTGGAAAATAAATGGAAATTATAGAAATGGCAGTGTATTTCGTTCTCCCATCCTCACGACTATTGATAATTGTCTTTGAATTGGAGTGATAAAGGAAGCGGCATGACATTAGTTCTGGTCTGGTGGGTGTAACTGGATACAGAAGTACAAACCAAAGCTAAAAAATGATTACTCACCTTTGCTTATTGTAGTTATTATAACCTTTTATCAATGGTGTCATTTCATGTATGTAGGCTACTGATGTGATGAGAAAAAATAGCTCCTGTATATGCAGCTTATAGGGATAGTAAAAAAAATAATAGTTTACTGTTTTTAGACTATTGACCAGCACACATTATATGCAATGCAATATTAATCATGAATAAAAAATGGTATTGAGCACTGAGCAGTATTGAAACTTTGAACTTTCACTGTATATTGCAGTGCAGTGCAAGTAAAATTTTGGATTTGGGTCAAATAAAAAAAAAACTAGAATTATGAAGATGGGCATGTGTTTGTGTGTGTCTTGCACTCTACAAAAATATATGACCCCCCACCCCCCAGTAGACTACTCAAAAAATTTTTTCAAGGTTGGCAGGTCTGTATACTGTAAGTGTAAAGGCTGCAACAGTGTAATGGTATCTGTGTGTGCACTAGGTCGAGGGGTGTTTGCCAAGGCCCCTTTCAGAAAAGGAGACTTTGTGGTGGAGTACAGAGGAGAATTAATCAATTCTGAAGAATCTCAGAGGAGGAGGAGGACATATCACAATAGATGTGGTGTTTTCATGTTTGACTTCTACTGGCAAGAAAAAACATGGTGGTAAGGCTTAGATGGAATTTTTCCTATCAATTGAGTTCATGCCATAAACAAATGTGTGATAAATTATTTATTTTTTTTCTTGTTTTTTTTTGCAACTTTAGCCATCATTTAGCAGCTTGTGTTGTGTATCTGAAGTTTTCTTTTTGAGGACTGATGAAAAAAAAAATTGCAATCATAATGTAATTTTATTAAGCCTAATCTGTACTTTTTTGGTTTGTCACCTTTCCAAAGTGTTGATGCAGCTAGAGAAGATGGCAGCCTCGGGCGACTGGTTAATGATAGCCACAAGCATGCAAACTGCAAAATGAAGAGGGTCATAACAGAGGGCAAACCACACCTCTGCCTATTTGCTTTGAAGGACATTAATGAAGGAGAAGAAATAACATATGACTATGGTGGAACTGATTGGCCTTGGAGGAAACAGGTTTGTCAAAAATGTGTTGCTGTTCCGGTAAAAACTGATTGTGAATATTGGCTTTGTTGTAAAAAAGTCAGAATGGTATATTTATTTTACCCAGATTTAAACCAATACTGGTATTTCTGCCTCAGATTAGTTTTGCCTAGTTCAGGATAACTTGTAAACAATGTTTAAAAGATTGAATCATCAAATCATCATCTAAAAAAACAAATCAATTTAAAACATTTTATAGATATACATTGTGTATATTACACTTACCTCAAGTGTCCTAACACAACCACAGTTCCTTTGTACCTATTATTGAAACTTCTAAAGTCTAAACATTCTACAACATGTGCCATTGAACTTGAGATCAGTTTGCTTTCTCCAAGTCGTACTAGCTGTTGGCTACAGGTGAATTCAGTCCTGCCACACTTCACTGTTACTACTTCCTCAACTGTAATGGGTACAGCTGTCTTATAGCAGGCAACATACATATGACAGAAATCACAGCCAACTTGAACCCATCAAAAGTAACTTGGATTTAGCCTCAGCTACAGGAAACATGTAAACATTGCCACCACATGCGTGTCTCCTGACTCTCACATGCGTTTATGTTGTGTTTGCACTGAAGTAATGCTAAGGCTGACCATCTACTCCATAATAATGTTTAACTCATTCTTCAGGAGGACAAACAATCGGATGCCACTGAGTCTTTTGAGGCTGACATCTTCAGAACAACCGAGCAGACTCCTCAGAGGTCGTCCAGCTTCAAGACACAGGTACTAGTTTCTCTCTTTTACGGTCTTTCACTGGTGCAGACTTTAGGTTGTAACCTTCTACTGTTTAGTTTTGAGGTGTCCTCTTCCTAATTGTTAATTTTTTCATGGAAGTCAATTTTAGATTTGTGTACATCAATGTAAATCCTAAGTCTGATATAAGCTGCTAAGCACACTCTGGTTTTTGTGATTTCATGGGGACCAGTCAATAGGACCAGTGTTTAGCGGTGACCTCTCCCTGTGATACACACACCTGTCAGGTCTCTTGTCTTTGTGGGGTCCACGCTAACTAAAAATTATTGTAGACACTGGACCACATTAATGACTCTTTTCTGTCTATAAGTCTAAACATATACATTCTACAACATGTGCCATTGAACTTGAGATCAGTTTGCTTTCTCCAAGTCGTACTAGCTGTTGGCTACAGGTGAATTCAGTCCTGCCACACTTCACTGTTACTACTTCCTCAACTGTAATGGGTACAGCTGTCTTATAGCAGGCAACATACATATGACAGAAATCACAGCCAACTTGAACCCATCAAAAGTAACTTGGATTTAGCCTCAGCTACAGGAAACATGTAAACATTGCCACCACATGCGTGTCTCCTGACTCTCACATGCGTTTATGTTGTGTTTGCACTGAAGTAATGCTAAGGCTGACCATCTACTCCATAATAATGTTTAACTCATTCTTCAGGAGGACAAACAATCGGATGCCACTGAGTCTTTTGAGGCTGACATCTTCAGAACAACCGAGCAGACTCCTCAGAGGTCGTCCAGCTTCAAGACACAGGTACTAGTTTCTCTCTTTTACGGTCTTTCACTGGTGCAGACTTTAGGTTGTAACCTTCTACTGTTTAGTTTTGAGGTGTCCTCTTCCTAATTGTTAATTTTTTCATGGAAGTCAATTTTAGATTTGTGTACATCAATGTAAATCCTAAGTCTGATATAAGCTGCTAAGCACACTCTGGTTTTTGTGATTTCATGGGGACCAGTCAATAGGACCAGTGTTTAGCGGTGACCTCTCCCTGTGATACACACACCTGTCAGGTCTCTTGTCTTTGTGGGGTCCACGCTAACTAAAAATTATTGTAGACACTGGACCACATTAATGACTCTTTTCTGTCTATAAGTCTAAACATATACATTCTACAACATGTGCCATTGAACTTGAGATCAGTTTGCTTTCTCCAAGTCGTACTAGCTGTTGGCTACAGGTGAATTCAGTCCTGCCACACTTCACTGTTACTACTTCCTCAACTGTAATGGGTACAGCTGTCTTATAGCAGGCAACATACATATGACAGAAATCACAGCCAACTTGAACCCATCAAAAGTAACTTGGATTTAGCCTCAGCTACAGGAAACATGTAAACATTGCCACCACATGCGTGTCTCCTGACTCTCACATGCGTTTATGTTGTGTTTGCACTGAAGTAATGCTAAGGCTGACCATCTACTCCATAATAATGTTTAACTCATTCTTCAGGAGGACAAACAATCGGATGCCACTGAGTCTTTTGAGGCTGACATCTTCAGAACAACCGAGCAGACTCCTCAGAGGTCGTCCAGCTTCAAGACACAGGTACTAGTTTCTCTCTTTTACGGTCTTTCACTGGTGCAGACTTTAGGTTGTAACCTTCTACTGTTTAGTTTTGAGGTGTCCTCTTCCTAATTGTTAATTTTTTCATGGAAGTCAATTTTAGATTTGTGTACATCAATGTAAATCCTAAGTCTGATATAAGCTGCTAAGCACACTCTGGTTTTTGTGATTTCATGGGGACCAGTCAATAGGACCAGTGTTTAGCGGTGACCTCTCCCTGTGATACACACACCTGTCAGGTCTCTTGTCTTTGTGGGGTCCACGCTAACTAAAAATTATTGTAGACACTGGACCACATTAATGACTCTTTTCTGTCTATAAGTCTAAACATATACATTCTACAACATGTGCCATTGAACTTGAGATCAGTTTGCTTTCTCCAAGTCGTACTAGCTGTTGGCTACAGGTGAATTCAGTCCTGCCACACTTCACTGTTACTACTTCCTCAACTGTAATGGGTACAGCTGTCTTATAGCAGGCAACATACATATGACAGAAATCACAGCCAACTTGAACCCATCAAAAGTAACTTGGATTTAGCCTCAGCTACAGGAAACATGTAAACATTGCCACCACATGCGTGTCTCCTGACTCTCACATGCGTTTATGTTGTGTTTGCACTGAAGTAATGCTAAGGCTGACCATCTACTCCATAATAATGTTTAACTCATTCTTCAGGAGGACAAACAATCGGATGCCACTGAGTCTTTTGAGGCTGACATCTTCAGAACAACCGAGCAGACTCCTCAGAGGTCGTCCAGCTTCAAGACACAGGTACTAGTTTCTCTCTTTTACGGTCTTTCACTGGTGCAGACTTTAGGTTGTAACCTTCTACTGTTTAGTTTTGAGGTGTCCTCTTCCTAATTGTTAATTTTTTTATGGAAGTCAATTTTAGATTTGTGTACATCAATGTAAATCCTAAGTCTGATATAAGCTGCTAAGCACACTCTGGTTTTTGTGATTTCATGGGGACCAGTCAATAGGACCAGTGTTTAGCGGTGACCTCTCCCTGTGATACACACACCTGTCAGGTCTCTTGTCTTTGTGGGGTCCACGCTAACTAAAAATTATTGTAGACACTGGACCACATTAATGACTCTTTTCTGTCTATAAGTCTAAACATATACATTCTACAACATGTGCCATTGAACTTGAGATCAGTTTGCTTTCTCCAAGTCGTACTAGCTGTTGGCTACAGGTGAATTCAGTCCTGCCACACTTCACTGTTACTACTTCCTCAACTGTAATGGGTACAGCTGTCTTATAGCAGGCAACATATATATGACAGAAATCACAGCCAACTTGAACCCATCAAAAGTAACTTGGATTTAGCCTCAGCTACAGGAAACATGTAAACATTGCCACCACATGCGTGTCTCCTGTCTCTCACATGCGTTTATGTTGTGTTTGCACTGAAGTAATGCTAAGGCTGACCATCTACTCCATAATAATGTTTAACTCATTCTTCAGGAGGACAAACAATCGGATGCCACTGAGTCTTTTGAGGCTGACATCTTCAGAACAACCGAGCAGACTCCTCAGAGGTCGTCCAGCTTCAAGACACAGGTACTAGTTTCTCTCTTTTACGGTCTTTCACTGGTGCAGACTTTAGGTTGTAACCTTCTACTGTTTAGTTTTGAGGTGTCCTCTTCCTAATTGTTAATTTTTTTATGGAAGTCAATTTTAGATTTGTGTACATCAATGTAAATCCTAAGTCTGATATAAGCTGCTAAGCACACTCTGTTTTTGTGATTTCATGGGGACCAGTCAATAGGACCAGTGTTTAGCGGTGACCTCTCCCTGTGATACACACACCTGTCAGGTCTCTTGTCTTTGTGGGGTCCACGCTAACTAAAAATTATTGTAGACACTGGACCACATTAATGACTCTTTTCTGTCTATAAGTCTAAACATATACATTCTACAACATGTGCCATTGAACTTGAGATCAGTTTGCTTTCTCCAAGTCGTACTAGCTGTTGGCTACAGGTGAATTCAGTCCTGCCACACTTCACTGTTACTACTTCCTCAACTGTAATGGGTACAGCTGTCTTATAGCAGGCAACATATATATGACAGAAATCACAGCCAACTTGAACCCATCAAAAGTAACTTGGATTTAGCCTCAGCTACAGGAAACATGTAAACATTGCCACCACATGCGTGTCTCCTGTCTCTCACATGCGTTTATGTTGTGTTTGCACTGAAGTAATGCTAAGGCTGACCATCTACTCCATAATAATGTTTAACTCATTCTTCAGGAGGACAAACAATCGGATGCCACTGAGTCTTTTGAGGCTGACATCTTCAGAACAACCGAGCAGACTCCTCAGAGGTCGTCCAGCTTCAAGACACAGGTACTAGTTTCTCTCTTTTACGGTCTTTCACTGGTGCAGACTTTAGGTTGTAACCTTCTACTGTTTAGTTTTGAGGTGTCCTCTTCCTAATTGTTAATTTTTTCATGGAAGTCAATTTTAGATTTGTGTACATCAATGTAAATCCTAAGTCTGATATAAGCTGCTAAGCACACTCTGGTTTTTGTGATTTCATGGGGACCAGTCAATAGGACCAGTGTTTAGCGGTGACCTCTCCCTGTGATACACACACCTGTCAGGTCTCTTGTCTTTGTGGGGTCCACGCTAACTAAAAATTATTGTAGACACTGGACCACATTAATGACTCTTTTCTGTCTATAAGTCTAAACATATACATTCTACAACATGTGCCATTGAACTTGAGATCAGTTTGCTTTCTCCAAGTCGTACTAGCTGTTGGCTACAGGTGAATTCAGTCCTGCCACACTTCACTGTTACTACTTCCTCAACTGTAATGGGTACAGCTGTCTTATAGCAGGCAACATACATATGACAGAAATCACAGCCAACTTGAACCCATCAAAAGTAACTTGGATTTAGCCTCAGCTACAGGAAACATGTAAACATTGCCACCACATGCGTGTCTCCTGACTCTCACATGCGTTTATGTTGTGTTTGCACTGAAGTAATGCTAAGGCTGACCATCTACTCCATAATAATGTTTAACTCATTCTTCAGGAGGACAAACAATCGGATGCCACTGAGTCTTTTGAGGCTGACATCTTCAGAACAACCGAGCAGACTCCTCAGAGGTCGTCCAGCTTCAAGACACAGGTACTAGTTTCTCTCTTTTACGGTCTTTCACTGGTGCAGACTTTAGGTTGTAACCTTCTACTGTTTAGTTTTGAGGTGTCCTCTTCCTAATTGTTAATTTTTTCATGGAAGTCAATTTTAGATTTGTGTACATCAATGTAAATCCTAAGTCTGATATAAGCTGCTAAGCACACTCTGGTTTTTGTGATTTCATGGGGACCAGTCAATAGGACCAGTGTTTAGCGGTGACCTCTCCCTGTGATACACACACCTGTCAGGTCTCTTGTCTTTGTGGGGTCCACGCTAACTAAAAATTATTGTAGACACTGGACCACATTAATGACTCTTTTCTGTCTATAAGTCTAAACATATACATTCTACAACATGTGCCATTGAACTTGAGATCAGTTTGCTTTCTCCAAGTCGTACTAGCTGTTGGCTACAGGTGAATTCAGTCCTGCCACACTTCACTGTTACTACTTCCTCAACTGTAATGGGTACAGCTGTCTTATAGCAGGCAACATATATATGACAGAAATCACAGCCAACTTGAACCCATCAAAAGTAACTTGGATTTAGCCTCAGCTACAGGAAACATGTAAACATTGCCACCACATGCGTGTCTCCTGACTCTCACATGCGTTTATGTTGTGTTTGCACTGAAGTAATGCTAAGGCTGACCATCTACTCCATAATAATGTTTAACTCATTCTTCAGGAGGACAAACAATCGGATGCCACTGAGTCTTTTGAGGCTGACATCTTCAGAACAACCGAGCAGACTCCTCAGAGGTCGTCCAGCTTCAAGACACAGGTACTAGTTTCTCTCTTTTACGGTCTTTCACTGGTGCAGACTTTAGGTTGTAACCTTCTACTGTTTAGTTTTGAGGTGTCCTCTTCCTAATTGTTAATTTTTTCATGGAAGTCAATTTTAGATTTGTGTACATCAATGTAAATCCTAAGTCTGATATAAGCTGCTAAGCACACTCTGGTTTTTGTGATTTCATGGGGACCAGTCAATAGGACCAGTGTTTAGCGGTGACCTCTCCCTGTGATACACACACCTGTCAGGTCTCTTGTCTTTGTGGGGTCCACGCTAACTAAAAATTATTGTAGACACTGGACCACATTAATGACTCTTTTCTGTCTATAAGTCTAAACATATACATTCTACAACATGTGCCATTGAACTTGAGATCAGTTTGCTTTCTCCAAGTCGTACTAGCTGTTGGCTACAGGTGAATTCAGTCCTGCCGCACTTCACTGTTACTACTTCCTCAACTGTAATGGGTACAGCTGTCTTATAGCAGGCAACATATATATGACAGAAATCACAGCCAACTTGAACCCATCAAAAGTAACTTGGATTTAGCCTCAGCTACAGGAAACATGTAAACATTGCCACCACATGCGTGTCTCCTGACTCTCACATGCGTTTATGTTGTGTTTGCACTGAAGTAATGCTAAGGCTGACCATCTACTCCATAATAATGTTTAACTCATTCTTCAGGAGGACAAACAATCGGATGCCACTGAGTCTTTTGAGGCTGACATCTTCAGAACAACCGAGCAGACTCCTCAGAGGTCGTCCAGCTTCAAGACACAGGTACTAGTTTCTCTCTTTTACGGTCTTTCACTGGTGCAGACTTTAGGTTGTAACCTTCTACTGTTTAGTTTTGAGGTGTCCTCTTCCTAATTGTTAATTTTTTCATGGAAGTCAATTTTAGATTTGTGTACATCAATGTAAATCCTAAGTCTGATATAAGCTGCTAAGCACACTCTGGTTTTTGTGATTTCATGGGGACCAGTCAATAGGACCAGTGTTTAGCGGTGACCTCTCCCTGTGATACACACACCTGTCAGGTCTCTTGTCTTTGTGGGGTCCACGCTAACTAAAAATTATTGTAGACACTGGACCACATTAATGACTCTTTTCTGTCTATAAGTCTAAACATATACATTCTACAACATGTGCCATTGAACTTGAGATCAGTTTGCTTTCTCCAAGTCGTACTAGCTGTTGGCTACAGGTGAATTCAGTCCTGCCACACTTCACTGTTACTACTTCCTCAACTGTAATGGGTACAGCTGTCTTATAGCAGGCAACATACATATGACAGAAATCACAGCCAACTTGAACCCATCAAAAGTAACTTGGATTTAGCCTCAGCTACAGGAAACATGTAAACATTGCCACCACATGCGTGTCTCCTGACTCTCACATGCGTTTATGTTGTGTTTGCACTGAAGTAATGCTAAGGCTGACCATCTACTCCATAATAATGTTTAACTCATTCTTCAGGAGGACAAACAATCGGATGCCACTGAGTCTTTTGAGGCTGACATCTTCAGAACAACCGAGCAGACTCCTCAGAGGTCGTCCAGCTTCAAGACACAGGTACTAGTTTCTCTCTTTTACGGTCTTTCACTGGTGCAGACTTTAGTAATACCATTCCAACAAAAATTCTTCAAAGCTGTCGCTGTTAATATCCCAGTGCTAGCCAAATAAACATCACTAGCAAGTTCTTTTCCTAGTTTTATGACGCAAGCTCAAAGGGACATAATGAAATCACTTATGCTATTACATTCTATTTGGCCAAAGATATGCCCATTTACACAGTAGAAAGAGAAGGCTTCAGGAAGCTTCTGAATGCACTGGACAAACGATATGAAATCCCATCATGCACCTACTTTTCACAGATAGCTGTCCTGCAGTTATATTTTTGTCTTTTTTGAACAACATCTGTGCTTTTGTCAGTGGTCCCGTTTAAACGTCTGTTAAAAGCAGGCTGTCATTTCACCAGCTACAGCTATGTATTTAATAGATATAACAGCAGAAGAATGATAAATGCCCAGGAAGTTCTGTCAGTGACATGAGTGAAGGAGAATTGGATGAGAGAGATATTACGGCAGGCATGGGTGCGTAATTCTGTGTGTGTGTGAAAGAAAAAGAGAGAGCGCTCGTTTTATTTATTCTCATAACAAGGCAAACTAAGTGATTATTACCAAAACTTTGTTATGGCAAGGCTAGCAGACCCAAGTGCAGGACTAAGAATGGGATTAGTTACAAAAGAGGAATATTTATTGCAGAGTTAAAAGGATCTAATATTGTGTGGGTGAAGAGTGAGGCAGAGTGAAAATAGATGCATGCCGACCCGAGTTGGTGGCTGCTGTTCAGAGCAGGGATAACCGTAGCTGAGAGTCCAGAGTGAGAGAGTCTGATCCAGTAGATCCAGAGCAGAATCCGGGAATAGTTTAGCTGGGCGGGAGTCCAGGCGGAGAGCAGACGGGATTCTTAACACTTAACTAAACAATGCGTTATTATGCATAATTCACTTTTAACTTTTATTATAGCAAGTAAATGCTCTTCCTCTACAATCGGCCTAATATAATTATTTAAATGTGTTCATTATATTGTTGAAGCCTACAGTTTAGCCTATTGATTAATGTTAAAATGTAGGCTATATGACTGTTTTGATCTGTAATGAAATTAAGCATTTAACATAGCTGAGGACTTCATTTTGTTTTCCCTTTGATGTGAACTGGAGCGTTACGTTCACTGCTGTGAGCGGAAGTCAGGCGCGTGGAAAAAAAAACCTCCAATATTTGAATCTTAATTTGAAAATCAAATGTTTACCCAACAATGAAATATTCAGGTTCAGCCCTAGTCGTTTACACTTCTAAAAGTGCAGTGTTGTCCTTGCTATATATTTAAACCATTTTAATGCCACATGCCTGTTTTATTGAAAAATATGAAGATTAAGTGTGGTTTTCCAATGTTTTTGAAATACCATTTGATGTACATAGGTATACATTTATGTATGTGTGTTGTCATTCATATCTTATGTCTTTCTTTGATGTTCTATAGTGCTCACACGATCCAGAACCCTTACCTTCAATGAACAAAGTTGGAATGAATCCTTCCCTGGTAGACTACACAGATTCTGATGAATCTCAGAGTCCAAGCACAAATCATGACCAGTTTAATTCAAGCTGCCAGGTATTGTTTTTTTGAGCATTTGCATGTATTTGTACAGGAATGGGTACCGAAATATAGTATCAATAAGCTCAGACATTATTGGTTCTGCTTTCAGTACCTATTTTTCCCTTGTCCTTGGGTTTAAATGTTAATTACATATCTTTTCAACACTCTAGACATGGTGTCCGACTTCTGAGTTCGAACTAAGCCTCACCCACCAGGACAGAGATTATATTCCAAGGCTGAGGAGGACCAAAAGCATACAGGTAAGCAACTCAAAATGTAGAAGATGGATGTACATACTTAACATACTTAGCATCTTGTACGTAACAGAAAAGTAATGTTTAATCAGTGTGCTGACTTTGACTTCACTTTTTCTTTTCTGAAGATGAACAGAAAGGTTGAGTTTGCTTCAGATGAGCTTTTTGACCTCAGCTCAGGCAGCAGTGGAGAGGAATATATTCCTCAGAGTAGTGAGGATTCATCTGAAGGTACAGACACAAGCGAAGTCATTCAAGGTACAGACACAAGCGAAGTCATTCAACCAGTCAATCATAAAGAGAGCAAGCTTAGATTTCCAATCCTAGGGAAGTATGCTGACATCCGAGAACTGCACGATGCGCCTTCAAAGCAAATCCTTAACAGAGGACGCTCACCTTCAAGAAAAGCGGGCAAATCTGGTATGAGACGTAAAAGGCGATGTTCAAGCAGTTCAAGACGTGCATCCTACCCTACAACACAAGCAAGTAGTGGTCACTCAACAAAACGGAGTGGAGGGGGAGACCCTGAATCTGTATTACAGAATACAACACCTGATCTGGAGAAAGATCTTCCTGACAGTGCCTCTTCCCTCCATACAGAAGAAGTAGCTGATGGTTCACTTTCCATATCTGCTGTCTGTAAAAAGGAGGATGGGTCAAGAATGTACAACAAAAAGCAATACTGTTTGTACTGTAGGGAGGGATTCGTAAAAATGGCAAGGCATTTGGAGCGTGCTCATAAAGATAATCCAGAGGTTGCACAGGCTCTGTCCTTTCCAAAAGGCTCCAAAGAAAGACGAATGCATATGGAATATTTGAGAAACAGGGGCAACTTTGCACACAATGTGGATGTATTAAATGCTGGTGTTGGAAATCTTGTTCCTCGCAAGCAACCAAGGAAGGATTGTCAAGCACAGAATTTCCTGCATTGTATACATTGTCATGGTTTCTTCACAAAGAACGTTCTTTGGCGGCACATGATGACCTGCAAGTTCAAGCCGAGTGTTCGACAAAAACCTGGCAAAACTCGTGTCCAGGCCCTCTGCGCATTTGCTGTACCTCCACCACCTGGTGTCAAGGTGGAATTTTGGAAGCTGCTAAACAACATGGTTCAAGATGAAGTTTATTCTGTACTGAAATCGGATGTCTGTATCATGGAGTATGGTGAGCATTTGTATAACAGGCTTGGATATGATGTTGGCAAACATGAATACATCCGTCAGAAAATGAGAGAGCTAGGAAGGCTTCTGATATGCTCAAGAAAAACCACTTCCTTGAAGACCATTAAAGATCACATCAAACCTGCCAATTTTATGCAAGTTGTGGAATCAGTAAAACACCTAGCAGGCTATGACAGTAAAACCCATGCATACAGGTGCCCAAGTCTAGCTCTCAAAATTGGACACAACTTGACAAAGATTTCAATGCTTCTTGAAAGCCGTGCAAATCTACAGAACGACTACAGTGCTGCAAAAGATGCTCGTACATTCCGCAGAGTGTATGAAACCAGATGGAATGAACTGATATCAGCTGCATCACTGAGAACACTTCAGGAGTCTAAGTGGAATACTCCTCTGTTGCTTCCATTCACAAAAGATGTCCAGACTCTCCATTCGTATTTGGATGTGCAACAACAAGATCTTCACAGTAAACTGTCCACAGAGGCATCCCCCCAGACGTGGGCAAAACTGGCAAAGGTCATTTTGGCACAAGTCATTTTGTTCAATCGACGAAGAGCTGGGGAGGTGTCAAAAATGACCCTTTCTGCATATGTATGTCAAAATCCATCAGACCCACATGAAGATGTGAATGAAGCCCTCTCAGATCTAGAGAAGAAACTCTGTCAGCATTTCAGCAGGATTGAGATAAGAGGAAAAAGGGGAAGAAAAGTTCCTGTGCTTTTGACCCCAGTGATGAAGCAAGGACTGGATCTGCTTGTCGGCACACGGCAGGAATGTGAGGTTCCTCAGGAGAACGTATACCTATTTGCAAGACCATCCGCTTTGACCTGTTACCGTGGGTCTGATTGCCTTCGACACTTTGCCAAGGTCTGTGGTGCAAAAAGTCCTGAAAGTCTCACTTCTACAAAACTACGCAAACAAACAGGAACACTGTCTCAAGTTCTCAACCTCAGTAATACAGAGCTGGATCAGTTAGCGGATTTTCTTGGCCATGACATTAGAGTGCACCGGCAGTTCTATAGACTTCCTGAAGGCACCCTCCAACTTGCAAAAATTAGCAAAGTCCTCATGGCTCTGGATCAGGGACGCCTGGCAGAATTCAAGGGCAAGACACTGGATGACATTAACATTGATCCCGAAGGTACTTATTATTAGGACTGTCAATTAATTAAAATATTTATTGTCCATAATTCACTCACGATTATTTGCAGATTAATAGTGCATTTTTTTATCTGTTCTAAATAAACCTTAAAGGGATATTTTTCAGCATGACATGTTTTTATGTTTCTGCTTGTCAAGTTGCTAGCAGCTGGTTTTAGAACAAAGATGTGACCTGTTTCAACTGCAATTCAGCTTGTCAAAAGAGTCACAAAGTTATCTTGCACACGAACTCTGTTTCTGATTCTATACAAAAAGCCACGGTCAGAACAGATGCATGAAGAGTCGTTGCTATGGAACGCTGTCTGGTACTGTTGCAGCAGTGTAGGTTTTAGAAAGTTGCAGACCGGTACGTTGCCTGGAGTTGCAAGTCACGAATCTTTGGTGTGAACTGGCCCATTTCTGCTCAAGGAGATTTGTTTCTGCTCGCCATACACAGCGGTACTGCTGCACCTCTTCGACGGTCATAATTACTGAACGCGCATGCATTAATCATGTGTGGGGCCGCAGCTAAAATAATTTTAGTAATCAAGTATTCTATAGATTATTACATCGATTTGAGTAATCGTATAAGAAATACTTTTGCTTGGCAGCAACACAAACTCACCGCCCAACCAGGCGGAGAACAATAACAATAAACGTACATGTATACAAAAAAATTGTGCCTTTAAAAGAAATTTGCGTTAATTCGTTATCACGTTAACTTTGAATACCCTACTTATTTAATTTTTCTTGTCAGATTTCAACATGAACACTTAATGTCTCATACATGTTTTTCTTTGCCGTAATTGGGAGCGTGTCAGGATTGAATGAATTACATTGTGCTTTCACTAACAGTCATTCTTTTCCCTCCTACCTCCCCCCCCAACCCCCCACAGAAAATGTGCTCATGGACAGCGAACATGAGTCAGAGTCAGGTATGTATTTTACATATGATCCTAAATCTGACCATGTTTATGTGTTAATGGATAACCACAAATGTCGATTTACTATATGGATGTCCCAAACCAGGCTTTTTTTCTCTTAAATATTATCTGCTAATGTCTAGTCCAATCTGATACTTTTACCTAAATATTGATTAAATATGTATCTGAAACAATGGGAAATAACAGCTATAGAATACTGACTCTGACACACCTTTTTTCTAGCTACTTGATCCAAATACTTAAGGTCCTTGTTCAAAAATCTTAATTTGATAAACTGTAATTACTGATGTAATATGAATGATTAACTTGGAGAATGTCATTCACCCAAATTGTGAATGTGAATTTTTCACATACATTTTCTCACTTTTGCATCACTAGCAGACTGTTGGATAAAACAGTTCAGTCAACAAACACAGTACAGTTATGAAAGTGTCAGAGTTTGAAATCTCCATTAAAAAAATGCCCAGATTGGCCTTGATACCGATTATATATTTAGGATCCGCTTGGGCCATCTCTAATATACTGTTGTATGACTAATACGTCTTAATTGTTATTTTCTGCATTTTGTGTTTTTCTGGTTTTCAGAGAGTCAGGTTACAACTACTCAGAGGGAAGAGAATGACACAGCAGTGCCAGATGTCAGTCATAGCAAGTCCCAAAAGAGGGATAAAGGTTAACTTTTTAGATCTCAATTATTTACATTTTGATCAATATGCCCTTTGTCTGATTCATATCAAACTTTGTTACTGTATTGTCTTTAAAGATTGACAGCTGTAGATATCGCCTCTGTCACACCTTATTTTGTTCTAGCTACTTGATCCAAATACTTAAGGTCCTTGTTCAAAATTTTTAATTTGATAAACTGTAATTACTGATATAATATGAATGATTAACTTGGAGAATGTCATTACTGAAATATACATGTTCAGCTACAATGAGGACATCTCACACCTTGTTGGAACTACAGAAACACTCAGATGGTACAGTTGTCTTAGAGTGGAGCTTCCTCACAGAGTGTCACTCACTGGTGCGCCCATATTGTGAATGTGAATTTTTCACATACATTTTTTCACTTTCATATGCAGACAAATGTTGTACTGTACAGCGTGGCTGTTGTAAAGAAGAATAGTGTTGCATCACTAGCAGACTGTAGTGGACAAAAGGAGTTCAGTCAACAAACACAGTACAGTTATGAAAGTGTCAGAGTTTGAATGCTCTATTAAAAAATGCCCAGATTGGCCTTGATACCGATTATATATTTAGGATCCGCTTGGGCCATCTTTTAATTTACTGTTGTATGACTAATACGTCTGAATTGTTATTTTCTGCATTTTGTGTTTTTCTGGTTTTCAGAGAGTCAGGTTACAACTACTCAGAGGGAAGAGAATGACACAGCAGTGCCAGATGTCAGTCATAGCAAGTCCCAAAAGAGGGATAAAGGTTAACTTTTTAGATCTCAATTATTTACATTTTGATCAATATGCCCTTTGTCTGTTTCATGTCAAACTTTGTTACTGTATCTTAAAGATTGACTGCTAAAAACTGTAATGTTTATGTGCCACATTCTTTTTGTTATAACCAACCTGTACAGGTCGTCAGCCTTTCAAGAGAAAGATGTGGGAGAAAGAGGAGATCCTTGCTGTTGAGAAGCACATGATGTCCTTCATCACTTCATGCCGTGTTCCGGGAAAAAGTGACTGTGATAAGTGCCTTGAACTGGAGAAAGTAGCACTTAAAAACAGAAATTGGCTGGCCATTAAGTTCTACATTAAGAATCGAATCACAGCTCTCAAGAACAAAGTTTAAAATGTTTAAACTTGTTATCCTTGTTATGTCACGTTTAAATTATAACGTGTTGTTCATTTAAGACGTTGTTGAACTTTGGAATTAGTTAGATGGGTCTTACCCAGCACTAAGAAATGTTAAAGGGTTAGTTCACCCAAAAATGAAAACTCTGTCAGTAATTACTCACCCTCATGTTGTTCCAACCCCGTAAGACCTTCGTTCATCTTCAGAACACAAATGAAGATATTTTTGATTAAATCTGAAAGCTGTCTCACTCCTCCGTAGGCTTCTAAGGGATT
>NC_140232.1:505886-513386 GCF_951802725.1 Rutilus rutilus
ACACAACTACAAGCCAAGTATACTTTGAATAATTAAAATTTTAAGTATATCTCGATCAAAAGATTGAGTACAAGTATAGTCCAAATATACTTGGACTTTTCTCTCAGTATAAGTCAAGTACACTTAAGTGTAATTAAGTATATTTTTGAGAAGTATATAAAATGTAGACTGAAAGTATGCTTTCTTCTTTTTAGTTTAAAAGTATACTTACAGAACACTTGAATAAACTTATTTTCCATGCTTATTTTATTTGCGCTATAAGCTCTTCCACCCGAAAGTTTGTTACTATATAAAGCTGAACATGTTAGGCTAGTTTATAAGACGGTGTGTAATATTATGTTTTAAAAAAAAGTATTTAATAAGCTACTCAATCAAAATAGTAAACACAAGTACAAGCCAAGAATACTTAGAATACTTAATTATACTTTTAAGTATATCTCGATCAACAAGTATAGGCCAAATATACTTAGACTTTTCTGTCAGTATAAGTCAAGTATACTTAAGTGGAATAAGAAGTATATTTCTGAGAAGTATATAAAAAGTAGACTGAAAGTATACTTTCTTATTTTTAGTTTAAAAGAAGTATACTAATAGAACACTTGAATAAACTTCTTTTTCGTAAGGGATGTATTTAGTTGATTTGTGTACTTGCATTCTAAGAATGTTTAAATCCAGAGAAATTAGCAGTTTTAACCAGGACCGATGAATGACATCATACACGCGTTACCCTTGATTTCCGAAAACACCAAAGATGCTTTAATACACTCAGGGCCCTATTATACACATGTGTCATTCCTATTTCTAACCCGACGCACAGCGGACTTTTCCCTCCACAGACGCACGTCGGTAAATTAGGGAATGAACTTGCGCTTGCTTGAAGATGTGAAAGAATAGGCATAAATCTAGCTTACACATTTACCCACATTATTATACGCCTGTTTAACCGAAGCTAATCTGTGTGTGTTTCTCCGTCCCCAATGTCACTTCTCTGTGTTTTACGGCCCTGACGAGAACGTCGGTCTCCTCGGCTGTGAACCGCTCCTGGCGAGCGTCTGGCAAATCCGCCGTTATAATAGCAATCCGCCATGGAACAAGCACGCCTGCTCTTAAAGGGAATGTGAGATGTCGCTCTGATTGGTTTATTTCATGTTACGCCCAAACCACACCTATGAGTAATGAAGCTCTTCAGACCAACACATTTTAGATTTGCGTCGGGCGCAAGAGTCATTTATATCGTTAAAACAGGGCCCTTAGTCTTTTTGTTTAAATCTCGTTTTCTTGATTTACCCATTTAGTTTTCTTGTGTTCCTCAACACAACACATTCAGATCCAGCCCTTTTTATTTCTCTGTTGCACCTGTGCTTTACAGTCCTCACTTTAACGGACTGCATATTCTTACACCGTTTGAGAGAGTTATATATATAGATTTGTGCACTGGTGTGAATATTTTAAACTGATTTAGATGTGAAGTTATACATTGCACTGAGTCTCCAGCGGCCCAGAGCTTATTATCACCTTCACAGACAGCAGATGTAGATGAACTCACACACACCTGACAGGCATGCAGCAGATCAACACTTACAAACTGGGTTTTACATCTAAAGTCACTGTTGAAGACTGAGCTGGGTGAAATATTACAGCAGAAGTGTGGCTGTATATATATATATATATTGCCAAAAGTATTGGGACACCCCTCCAAATCATTGAATATATGTGTGTGTGTGTGTGTGTGTGTGTGTGTGTATTTACTCACGCAGTTGTGAGGTGGATTGCTCCCATTCGTTCACACTCATAAATGATGAAGCTTCCAGAAACCACAGGAACACCACTGACCTTGATGGCCACGGGGACCGTGATGTGATCTGAGCAGAGACACGTTCATGCATCAGAAATCTACACTCAATATAAAAAGCCAAACTTTAGACAATTCTCTGTATATTGTGTGTTTCTGGCTCTCGTTTGTCTCGTCTTGCACTGGAATACCTTAGACAGGAGCACGTTTACTGAAGCCGTGTTTGTGTACGCACCTTTGCCCAAGGGGATTGTGGGATACATGTGAGGCGGAGGCAGAGGACACGTCTGGATCTTAGTCGTGCCGAAGTCCAGATGCACAGTGGCGTTAGTGGAGATTCCCACCCCGAAACCACACTCCACCCTCAGACCCTGCAGATCCGGGACACTGCCGTCAATCAGGATCCCCACGTCCTGAGAAACACACACACACACACACATGATCAGAAACCCTACGTCCTGAGAAACACACACACACACACACACATGATCAGGATCCCCACGTCCTGAGAAACACACACACACACACACACACATGATCAGGATCCCCACGTCCTGAGAAACACACACACACACACACACATGATCAGGATCCCCACGTCCTGAGAAACACACACACACACATGATCAGGATCCCCACGTCCTGAGAAACACACACACACACACACACACACACACATGATCAGGATCCCCACGTCCTGAGAAACACACACACACACACACACATGATCAGGATCCCCACGTCCTGAGAAACACACACACACACACACACACACACACATGATCAGAAACCCTACGTCCTGAGAAACACACACACAGACACACACACACACACACACACACACACACTCATGATCAGAAACCCCACGTCCTGAGAAACACACACACACACACACACACACACACACACACACACACACACACACACACACACACACACACACTCATGATCAGAAACCCCACGTCCTGAGAAACACACACACACACACACACACACACACACACACACACACACACACACACGATCAGAAACCCCACGTCCTGAGAAACACACACACAGACACACACACACACACACACACACACACACTCATGATCAGAAACCCCACGTCCTGAGAAACACATACACACACACACACACACACATGATCAGAAACCCCACGTCCTGAGAAACACACACACACACACACACACGATCAGAATCTCCACGTCCTGAGAAACACATACACACACAGACACACACACACACACACTCATGATCATAAACCCCACGTCCTGAGAAACACATACACACACACACACACACACACACACACACACACATGATCAGAAACCCCACGTCCTGAGAAACACACACACAGACACACACACACACACACACACACACGATCAGAATCTCCACGTCCTGAGAAACACACACACACACACACACACACACACACATGATCAGAAACCCCACGTCCTGAGAAACACACACACAGACACACACACACACACATGATCAGAAACCCCACGTCCTGAGAAACACACACACAGACACACACACACACACACACACACACGATCAGAAACCCCACGTCCTGAGAAACACACACACACACACAGACAGACACACACACACACACATGATCAGAAACCCCACGTCCTGAGAAACACACACACAGACACACACACACACACACACACACACACGATCAGAAACCCCACGTCCTGAGAAACACACACAGACACACACACACACACACACACACACACGATCAGAAACCCCACGTCCTGAGAAACACACACACAGACACACACACACACACACACACGATCAGAAACCCCACGTCCTGAGAAACACACACACACACACACACACACACACACACACACACACATGATCAGAAACCCCACGTCCTGAGAAACACACACACAGACACACACACACACATGATCAGAAACCCCACGTCCTGAGAAACACACACACAGACACACACACACACACACACACGATCAGAATCTCCACGTCCTGAGAAACACACACACACACACACACACACACACACACACACACACACATGATCAGAAACCCCACGTCCTGAGAAACACACACACAGACACACACACACACACATGATCAGAAACCCCACGTCCTGAGAAACACACACACAGACACACACACACACACACACACACACGATCAGAAACCCCACGTCCTGAGAAACACACACACACACACACAGACAGACACACACACACACACATGATCAGAAACCCCACGTCCTGAGAAACACACACACAGACACACACACACACACACACACACACGATCAGAAACCCCACGTCCTGAGAAACACACACAGACACACACACACACACACACACACACACGATCAGAAACCCCACGTCCTGAGAAACACACACACAGACACACACACACACACACACACACACACGATCAGAATCTCCACGTCCTGAGAAACACACACACAGACACACAGACACACACACACACACACACACACACACACACACACACACACTCATGATCAGAAACCCCACGTCCTGAGAAACACACACACACACACACACACACACACACACACACACACACACACACACGATCAGAAACCCCACGTCCTGAGAAACACACACACAGACACACACACACACACACACACACACACACTCATGATCAGAAACCCCACGTCCTGAGAAACACATACACACACACACACACACACATGATCAGAAACCCCACGTCCTGAGAAACACACACACACACACACACACGATCAGAATC
This sequence comes from Rutilus rutilus, assembly GCF_951802725.1. Lineage (NCBI taxonomy): Eukaryota > Metazoa > Chordata > Actinopteri > Cypriniformes > Leuciscidae > Rutilus > Rutilus rutilus. The sequence continues at coordinate 510,463 of NC_140232.1, forward strand.
TCCACGTCCTGAGAAACACATACACACACAGACACACACACACACACACTCATGATCATAAACCCCACGTCCTGAGAAACACATACACACACACACACACACACACACACACACACACATGATCAGAAACCCCACGTCCTGAGAAACACACACACAGACACACACACACACACACACACACACGATCAGAATCTCCACGTCCTGAGAAACACACACACACACACACACACACACACACATGATCAGAAACCCCACGTCCTGAGAAACACACACACAGACACACACACACACACATGATCAGAAACCCCACGTCCTGAGAAACACACACACAGACACACACACACACACACACACACACGATCAGAAACCCCACGTCCTGAGAAACACACACACACACACAGACAGACACACACACACACACATGATCAGAAACCCCACGTCCTGAGAAACACACACACAGACACACACACACACACACACACACACACGATCAGAAACCCCACGTCCTGAGAAACACACACAGACACACACACACACACACACACACACACGATCAGAAACCCCACGTCCTGAGAAACACACACACAGACACACACACACACACACACACGATCAGAAACCCCACGTCCTGAGAAACACACACACACACACACACACACACACACACACACACACATGATCAGAAACCCCACGTCCTGAGAAACACACACACAGACACACACACACACATGATCAGAAACCCCACGTCCTGAGAAACACACACACAGACACACACACACACACACACACGATCAGAATCTCCACGTCCTGAGAAACACACACACACACACACACACACACACACACACACACACACATGATCAGAAACCCCACGTCCTGAGAAACACACACACAGACACACACACACACACATGATCAGAAACCCCACGTCCTGAGAAACACACACACAGACACACACACACACACACACACACACGATCAGAAACCCCACGTCCTGAGAAACACACACACACACACACAGACAGACACACACACACACACATGATCAGAAACCCCACGTCCTGAGAAACACACACACAGACACACACACACACACACACACACACGATCAGAAACCCCACGTCCTGAGAAACACACACAGACACACACACACACACACACACACACACGATCAGAAACCCCACGTCCTGAGAAACACACACACAGACACACACACACACACACACACACACACGATCAGAATCTCCACGTCCTGAGAAACACACACACAGACACACAGACACACACACACACACACACACACACACACACACACACACACACACACACACACACAGACAGTGACAGTGATCATATCTCAGTCCAAAGCTTTAGAAACTGAGGCTCTCTCTTCACACACTCATCTCTCCATCATCACACGCCACATTGAGTCTATTGTTGTCAGGATGGTGGACTTCCTGACATGGGGCCTGTTTCCTGTTTCCTGTTTCCTGTTTGGGCTGAAGAGTCAATTCCTCCGGCCTGAATCATCATCAGCTGAGAGATTCATCAGGACAGAAGCTCCTTCAGGAGATCTTCCAGAGATTCCCAGTGTTTATGTGGGAAAAACACAATCTGGGACAAATATACGCTTAAAATGTGTGTTTGTGCAAATATTAATCTCATCTTAAAACAGCAAACGGGAGATGGAGATGTGTGTTGTGTTCAGTGTATGAGACTGTTGCTTCACTTGCAAGGAATTATGCAAATCAGTTTATTCCACAAACATGCTCAAAACACCAGAGGTAATTATTTTACGTTTTATCATGCAAATGAGCGCATAAATTAAGCTTTGAAGAGAAACCGTGATGAACAGACTCTCGTTCAGACGAGGCCGTGTGAGGACAGAAACATCCCGAGTTATTTATCATAGAGAAAATGATATATTTATTATAATGGTTTTATTAAACACTTGCTGTATGATTATTTAAATGAAAGTTTCTGTTTTTGTTGTGATGAATGATAATTCAATAATTTGCAGATTACTTATTAAATGTTATAAAAGGCTCAGACGTGTTGTTGATCAGCTGTAATGAGTCGGATATTCTCATCTGTGATTGTGATGTGCCATAAAAATATGCCAATAAACAAACATTATTTAACTTCCTTTATGCTGATTCTACATTCATGTGATTACAAATCAAAGCTCCATGATTAATTATTTAAAATTCAGTTTCTGAAGCTTACATTTATCATTGTACACACATCACTATCTGTATATATATATATATATATATTTGTTTATTTATTTATTACACAACTCTGTGGATTACTTGATTCTGATTGGTCAATCACACATCCAGCGGGATATTATTCCCAGATAACAACAGAACACAGAAACACCGGCTCATCCGGGTCACTGAAGTCTACACACTCGCTAGGAACACTCTTTCCTCAGGAAGTTTTGCATTTGGTGAGCTGATAAAAATAAAAATAACTCAGTCAAATCAATATTTTGTGTACAGTTTATTTGATAATTATGCCATCCAGTATCGTGGACTCGCTCTCGCTCGTTTCATACAAACGCAGATGCTGCTATTGTGTGACTATTGTTTTGTTCACTGTTGGATTATGAAATAAAACAGGTCAGATTTTAAAACAGTTTAATCTGAAATCAATATCTCTAATTCCCATAATTATTTATGTGTTGAAATGCTGTGTAATAAGAGTTATGACTGTATACCGTATCTCTTAAATGTCCGTCTAGTGTGAACTCGCCGCTGAAACCGCTAAAACATAATAACTTATGTGGCAAGTATCCGTGTAATAAGCGTGATAATGAACATCCAGCCGGCTGTTATCTCAGAATAAACCCCTTCAGGTGTGTGTGTGTGTGTGTGTGTGTGTGTGTGTGTGTTATCTCAGAATAAACCCCTTCAGGTGTG
>NC_140232.1:523386-530886 GCF_951802725.1 Rutilus rutilus
CCGTAGAAGAACTATTTTTTGTTCCCCAAATAACCTTTCAGGAACCGTTCTTAAAGTGTGTAGAACATTTAAAGAACCTTTTGGTATGGAAAGATTCCCAGGATGTGAAAGGATCTTCATGGAAGGGTTAGACTAAGAGTGAATCTGCTTTCTGACAGTAAACTACACCGGAAGACACGACAGTTCCTCATGCCAGACAAACCACAGACACCAGCGGTTCCTGAACAGATCCTGAGCAAACTCTGTGGCCTTTACAGCTGACCGTCTGTGTACAGAAGCAGTGCAAACACACACACACACACACACACGAAGACGGACCACCTGATCAGACAGGAATGCTTTAAGTGGAGTTTGTGTACAAGGCAAACACTCGTACACAGAAAATGAACAAATATTAGAGGATGTGTGTTTCTATGTGCCGTAGCTTCACTGCAAGCAATCACAGCTGTGCATTCATCAGATACATAAACCATCACGTCCTGGAGTCGCCTGCAGTCAATCATATTATATTATCACTAAAACGCATCTTTGATCACTAAAATGACATTTAAACGTTTTTTCCTCCATGTCTTAAAATATCTTGAATGTAACTCGACACCCTTGCCTCATTTAGTATGCGCGGCTCTATGAATATGCAAATGAGCCCCGCCTCCACTCACTCACTCAGCTCAGAGATCCACTGGTTGACGATCACACGTTGATCTGATTGGTTACAAGGTAGTTTGTGACGTCAGAAACACCAGCGATTTCAAAGCGTGTGTTTGAGACTGTCTTTGGTTCACTGCAGTTTTAAGGAGGAAATACTCAGCAATGGTGTCGACTTATGAACTTACACATGCTTTGTCTTAAAGCGTATTAAAAACACCACATAGACACATAAACTACACTAAAGCTGGATTTACACCACAGGGGGACTTTACGGGTCTTTATATGGTGTATAAACTAGGGATGCATTAACTCATTGTGCACCAACCAAATATTTGATTAGGTCAACACGTCACATTATTCAAATATTTGTCATAGCTTTAATATTTGATCATATTAAGAAGTTACAGACTTTAGACTGTCAGCATAGCAAAATCCCTGCTCATAACGAGCCAATCAATTCTCACTGGACGAAACCAAGCCCCGCCCTTCACTTGCTCCCATTGGAGAAGCCGTTTCCCATCATACAGTCCAACCAACCATTATTCAGACACCAGATATCATTTTAGATATTGTTTCACTAGTGTGTGCAGGACACTATAGTTCATTTATGTAAGTGAGGAGAGCAAAATAAAGTAAACTGTGACATATTATACCCAATAATTCTTCATACAGAGACTACCAGTGACATTTATAACAATTTGGGAGCAAAACTGATTGGGACACTTTGAGCTGATCATGTTTTGCTGAAGTGTGTTTTCTTTAATTGCTAATGCTGTTTTTACACACAGACTGAACACAATTCAGAGCGTCAGCAGGGCTGCCAACGGTCACGCATTGAGCGAGACTCACACAGTTGACACTTTCACACACTCTCACGCCACACATCCATTTTCTCACGCACAGAAAAACTGCGGATCAAAGAGGTACTTTTAATATTAAACTAATTCTCAGCTCTTAGATTCTGTCAATTTTATTACGAAATTCAGACAAAAACACGTTTGCCGCTTGTGACGTGACGGATCGCTGAGCGCCTCAGATCAAGAGCACGTGAACCGATCATCTGTTACCTTTTTATTTAAAGATGCAGTACAACTTACCGAAAGTATACATAATATCAACCAATTAGTGTTTTTCAACCACGGAAAGAGGTCAATATAACAGCAGGAGAACAATTATGTCACATAACGTTACATTTACCGCAGGAAAGCCATTTAATGACCATAGCATGTTAACTGAATAGGAAAAATAGCTAGAGAGGAGATTTTGCTGAGCACTATATTACATATTTATTATATTTTTACTTATGCCATTAAATAATTGTTATTATAACAAAAACTGCATTATATTTAATTTGTTATTTTTAACCTTTAATAATAGCAGCAGATTAGGCCCTCTATGTTTACAGCATTAGGTGAGATTATTTTTTTAAATTAAAATTAAAATAAACATGTATCCAAATTAGTCAATATTGAATCAAAATCGGAATCAAATCACAAGAATGGAATTGAAATCTTGACATTTTTGTCAAGCAATAATAAAAACTGTATCCTACCAGTCATTGTGCAATGTAAACATTGTAACATGTTGTCACTAAACTTCATAAAATTCTATTTAGTGACCAAATATTTTGACAATCACAATTACACTTATTGTGATGCAATATTTGTTTTTACACCCCCATCACCAACCCTACAATTTACATAAACCCCGCCCCCTGAACACGCATCAAAGGGGGAGAGTCCATGTTGAGAAGAGGTAATCGGAGCCGCTAACACACACACACACACACACACACACACACACACACACACACACACGAGATCTTGAAGCTCCGCCCTCTGTGCCGGGAGCAGCGGCTCATTTGCATTGAAAGGGACAAGCACCCAAAACGAAGCATTTTTGCTCACCCTCAAAAAGGGACAATTTTAACACGCTATAAAGAGGATCTGTGGGGTATTTTGAGCTAAACCTTCACACACACACACACACACACACACACACACTCTGGGGACATCAGAGACTTATTTGACATCTTGTAAAGTTGATCATATGAATGCAGTGTAAAGCATGTGATGTAATGCAGGAGATGTCACCTTGCGCAGTCGGCCCCTGCTCGTCCCCAGGAACAGCACGGTGTGGTTCTGGACGTTGTCCACCGCTATAGAGCTGAGCCCCGGGGCCTCGTAGATGGGTCGGGCCCTCAGGGGCCTCCTCAGGGCCAGCGGGTGCTGGAGGTGCGCGGCGCCACAGTTCAACTGCTCCGGCTGAAGCTGCAACACACGACAACCACAACATTTACATCGGTCCAGTCGAGAGAACAAGCTGTGTGTGAATAACAGAAGCAAGTGAACACTTCATGGACGAGTCACTGAATCAGTCTGACTCTCCCAATCTGTTCAAACATGATTTGTTTTACCCCAGTATGTTTCAGTGTTCATTTGGTTGCATCATTTTCGTCAACAACATTATTTTGCTGACTCAGATGAGCAGAACTCCAGACACCCTGAAGCTCAGGCTGAGACTAACAGAAAACAGTGTGTGTCCTGAACCAGCTCTAACACACTGATGAGTCGTGAGGTCTGAGTGTGGAGAGGTTCACGGCAGGGTGACGGGAACTGGAGCGGGGGAGCGAGGAGTCAGTGTTTCTCACGAGCTCTCTCCCTCAGAGCCCTGACCTCCTGCCATCCATCACAGCACACACACACACTCCATCACAGCACACACACACACTTCAGCACAGCACACACACACACTTCAGCACAGCAAACACACACACTTCAGCACAGCACACACACACGCTTTACCAGAGCAAACACACACACTTTACCAGAGCAAACACACACACACTCCACCAGAACACAAACACACTTTACCACAGCAAACACACACACACACACACACACACACACACTTTACCAGAGAAACCCACACACACACACTTTACCAGAGAAACCCACACACACTCCACCAGAGCAAACACACACACTCCACCAGAGCAAACACACACACACACACACACACACACACTCACACACACACACACACACACACACACACACACACACACACTCCACCAGAGCAAACACACACACACACACACACACACTTTACCAGAGAAACCCACACACACATTTACCAGAGCAAACACACACACTCCTCCAGAGCAAACACACACACACTACACCAGACCAAACACACACACATTTACCAGAGCAAACACACAAACACACTTTATCACAGCAAACACACAAACACACTCCACCAGAGCAAACACACACACACACACACACACACACACACACACACACACACTCCCCAGAGCAAACACACACACTCCACCAGAGCAAACACACACACACTCCACCAGAACACAAACACACTTTACCACAGCAAACACACACACACACTTTACCAGAGAAACCCACACACACTTCACCAGAGCAAACACACACACTCCACCAGAGCAAACACACACACACACACACACACACACACACACACACACACACACACACACACACACACACACACACACTCCCCAGAGCAAACACACACACTCCACCAGAGCAAACACACACACACATACACACACACACACACACACACACACACTCCCCAGAGCAAACACACACACACGCTTTACCAGAGCAAACACACACGCTTTACCAGAGCAAACACACACACATTTACCAGAGCAAACACACACACTTCAGCACAGCACACACACACACACACACACACACACACACACACACACACACACACACACACTCCACCAGAGCAAACACACACGCTTTACCAGAGCAAACACACACACTTCAGCACAGCACACACACACACTTCAGCACAGCAAACACACATGCTTTACCACAGCCAACCACACACACATTTACCAGAGCAAACACACACACACACACACACTTTACCAGAGAAACCCACACACACACTTTACCAGAGAAACCCACACACACACTTTACCAGAGAAACCCACACACACACTTTACCAGAGAAACCCACACACACACTTTACCAGAGAAACCCACACACACATTTACCAGAGCAAACACACACACTCCACCAGAGCAAACACACACACACACTCCACCAGAGCAACCACACACACTCCACCAGAGCAAACACACACACACACACACACTTTACCAGAGAAACCCACACACACATTTACCAGAGCAAACACACACACTCCTCCAGAGCAAACACACACACACTACACCAGACCAAACACACACACATTTACCAGAGCAAACACACAAACACACTTTATCACAGCAAACACACAAACACACTCCACCAGAGCAAACACACACACACACACACACACTCCCCAGAGCAAACACACACACTCCACCAGAGCAAACACACACACACTCCACCAGAACACAAACACACTTTACCACAGCAAACACACACACACACACACACACACTTTACCAGAGAAACCCACACACACACACTTTACCAGAGAAACCCACACACACTCCACCAGAGCAAACACACACACTCCACCAGAGCAAACACACACACACACACACACACACACACACACTCACACACACACACACACACACACACACACACACACACACACACACACACACACACACACACACACACACACACTCCCCAGAGCAAACACACACACTCCACCAGAGCAAACACACACATATACACACACACACACACACACACACACACACACACACACACACACACACACACACTCCCCAGAGCAAACACACACACTCCACCAGAGCAAACACACACACACACACACACACACACACACACACACTCCACAAGAGCAAACACACACACTCCACCAGAGCAAACACACACACACTTTACCACAGCTAACCACACACACTTCACCAGAGCAAACACACACACACCACCAGCCTGAGCGGCCGACGCGACTGTGATGTCATCGGGCTCCCAGTGACGTCAGTGAACACACACACTGTGCTGAATGAACTCCAGACGGACACACACATGCTTCTGATAACCGCAGCGCACTAACAACTCCAGCATGAGGAGAGCGCTCCAGAATCTGCGTTTACAGGACTCTAAACCCACAGCACATGTGCTCGTAATGTTAGAGATGGATTATGTGTTGAGCTCACGGTATATTATTATACAGTGAGACCAGATCCAGTTCAATAACTGCAAGAACATCAACAGCCAAAACTGTACAATATATATGATTATCAATAAGTTATGAGAACATACAGTATATATTTACATTGCTTTAACCCATCAAAATATTTTTTTTTTAAGTCAGTTTAATGTCATTTAAGTTGAAATGACTTAAACATCCAAGGTGATTATACATGCAAATTTAAGGCAACTTTTTTAAAGTGTCATATTTTCATTCGGCTCTACATCATCATCCAGGAATCAGTCGAAACTCAAGAGTGATTAACTCTGAGTTCAATAGTTCATCGATCATGATCTGATGCAAAAGTAAGAGTTTTAGTAGTTTTGATGAAAGCTCTTTGAGTTTATTATATCGACGATTACTTTAAACACACTTAGGCATTGTGTTTTATCCGAACAGTGAATTAGAGACTATAGGCTGTACATGTCATTAAAATGTAGAATTGTGCAGGTCTGCCACAAAACTCCACACAACCGCATCCCAGCAAACACAGAACGTTGGCACAACGTAGCCAACCTTCTAACAACGTTTTAACAACATGGCCAAAAGGTTGCTATAACTACGTTGTGTGGTGAAGTTGTTACAGCGTTGTCACAATGTTGACATTAAACCATCGTTCAGGGCCATTGCTTAAGGTTGTGCCTAGGGTGTCTTGGCAACCACTGGACTACATAATGTACTCGTCACTGCCCTGAAGCGGGAAAATCAGCCTTTTAAATTCCAACCACCTGTTGTTGGGCTCATTGTGTTCTCATTCATCATCGAGCAAGGATACGTGAGTATTGCGTTTAGCCTACTTCAGCTATCAAACACAACCTACAGCTTTAATTTCTAATGTGATTAATGAAGCATCACTCGCACTGTTTAGTTTTTCGTTTGATTTTTCCGCTATTTAGTCTCATTCGTTTCTTTGCTCCTCTGGATTTGTGGATATGTTTCCCCGGTGACACGGCTACTGTCCGCCATACAGACCCGGTTTTGTTCATTAAATGTTCTGATCTGCCTTTGCTTTTCATGTTTTATTTATTATACTTAAAATAAATGTGTATTCGTTTTTTTTTTTACAAATGTATGACTTTTGGAAGTGCAATTTGATTATATGCAATTTTAATAAAGTTGAATTAACGAAACCTTCTGTCATTTTTACTCTATAAAGTGTAGGCTACACTTGTAGGTGTTGATAGCCCCATTAAATAATATAGATAAACAATAAACGATAAAAAGTATATAATTATCTAACAAAATACACCATATAAAAATATTGCCAGAACGTCGTCTCTCAGTTGCTGGATGTCGCGCAACAACGTTGCTACAGCCCTGTCACGTCTTACAATTCTACGTTGTTACAATGTTGCGAGCACGTAGACAGCGACGTTGCCATAGCAGAAATGCAACGTGCCAGAGACGTTGCCACAACGTAAATGTGTTTACTGGGATATAACTTCATCACATTCACAAACATTTCCCTAATAATAATGCAGTTGTTCATTAGGCTAAACTATTGACTGACTCTTGATATTGAAAAGGGAATTAGTCGTGAAATTTACATTTACATTACATTTTTAACCCATCCCAGCCAGCAATATCCGTCATTTCTCCGTCTCGGTTAACTATAGACCCGATATAGTCCGGCTGTGAGTGACACACTTCTGGCTAAAATAACCCTGAATTTGGTT
>NC_140232.1:535886-583386 GCF_951802725.1 Rutilus rutilus
AAAGGCACAATCACTTGACTAGTTTTTTTTTATTAGCTCATTATTTTTTACTCAATATCCTCGATTTTCTCTGTATCAGCTTCCTTTTCTGCTTTGTCCTCTTCAGATTCTTCCTTCTTTTCTGCTTGACTATTGGCTTGTGACTTTGTAAACTCTTCTTCTGCTTTCGAGATATTTGCCAAAACATCCTCTGAAAGCCACGAGTCATCGTAGAAATCAGATACGCCTGATGAGGAAGCCGTTGTGTGGATGTCGCCATCTTTTGTCGCTTTGCTGAACGTTCTTCCATTTATTTTGCAACAACCTCTTGTCGTTTTCTCATATATTCTTGCTCCTTCTCCAAATCTTGATCGATACCTTCATTGATTTCTTGCCGTAATTCAGTGGAATTAATTGTGCTCATGACTCTTGTGAATACCTTCCTTACGTATTGCTGTGGAACAATAGTTTTATAGGTGAAAAGGCAATATTTTTCTTATTTCCCTTCATATAAAGTTTTAATTAATTTTTGAAGCATAAAGAAAATATTTTTGATCAATTATTTTTTTTCTAATATTATTGTAAATTTTAGAAGCTATCGATTGCAATTTGTTTCAACTCGATAGCTATTATGGTTGCCGAGATATCTGCAAAAAAAATGAATTTTTCCTGGAATTTCCAGGAAATCCAAAATCTTTTCCTGGATTTTTTTTTTGTGCGTTCCCGAGATTAGACCGTCCTTAACATAATGCCGAAAACCCGAAGTCTCTATAGGTGGTCTGGTTGAGGAGTAGATAGAAGTGCAAGATTGGTGCGCACAGACAGAACAGAAATCATGAGTTGTTAATCGCAATTTTGTCCGGTGGAAAATTGGAAATCCGCTAAAAAGTGCGAAAGTTTTGGGGGAAAAATCAGTCTTTAAAAAAGCAGAGTTAGGGTTAGGTTGAAAACTGTTCTGTGAAAACACTTCTGACCCACTGAAGTCTGTTTTTTTGTTTTTATGCTTTATTTCAAACAGACAGCATGTACATGGGTAAGTTTTATATTACATCAGAAGAACATATCACATGCTTAACAATACAATAATAGAAATTACAAAAAAGAAGAAAATGGGGGAAAAAAGAACCCCACTGAAGTCTGTATAGCGCTCGCGCTCGTGCACACACACACACACACACACACACACACACACACACACACACACACACACACACACACACACACACACACACACACACACACACACACACACACACACACACACACACACACACCCCGCTCGAGAACTGTGTGTAAGTGAATCTGCAGGTCTGACAGCGCCACCTGCCGGAGAACACGGCTATTACATAGGCTATTTACTTGATACAGTGGCTAAATTACCAAGAAATTAAGCTTCTACTTCTTAAGTTTACAAAGAGCACAGCAGTAATGACTTTATGAACTTCTTCACTTATAAGATTGATAATATCAGGGAGAAAATTATAACTATGCAACCGTCTACTACAGTATTGCATCAGGCAGTGCATTGTAGTCTCCCTGAGGAAAAATTTGATTCATTCGTTGCTATAGGAGAGGAAGAATTTACTAAACTCGTTAAATCATCTAAATCTACAACATGTATGTTAGACCCTATACCGACTAAGCTACTGAAAGAGATGCTTCCAGAGGTCATAGATCCTCTTCTTAATATCATTAATTCATCTTTGTCTCTAGGATACGTACCAAAAAACTTTAAGCTGGCTATGATTAAACCGCTTGTTAAAAAAATGCAACTTGATCCTTCAGAATTAGTCAATTACAGGCCGATCTCGAATCTACCTTTTCTGTCAAAGATATTAGAAAAGGCAGTATCCTCACAACTATGTTCCTTTCTAGAAAGAAATGATATCTGTGACTATTTAGACCATACCATAGTACTGAGACTGCTCTCATTAGAGTCACAAATGATTTGCTCTTATCATCCGATCGTGGTTGTATCTCGCTATTAGTGTTACTCGATCTTAGTGCTGCGTTTGACACCATTGACCACAACGTTCTTTTAAATAGACTCGAAAATGATGTTGGCATTAGTGGAATTGCACTAGCATGGTTTAAATCATACTTATCTGACCGTTATCAGTTTGTAGCAGTAAATGAAGAGATGTCTTATCAATCACAAGTTCAGTATGGCGTACCACAAGGCTCAGTACTAGGACCGCTGCTGTTCACTCTGTACATGCTACCCTTGGGAGATATCGTTAGGAAGCATGGCCTAGGTGCAAATGACCACTTCTGCATGTGATACTGGGACAATTGTGGCACTTTTGTAATTTCAGATTTTTTTATTGTTGTTTTAACGAACACTCAAGCCCCATATTTCATTTGAACGCGTGCTCAAAATGCTCATAGGTAGTATTTTTTATACCACCAACACTTTGCTTTTGATAAAGCTACTACACCTATTAGGTCAGTTTTACCATTTTTTTATTCAGTGCTTTCAGATTCTTTTTAACTGTAAAAATAAATAATAAAAAACATATACATTTATATGTCCTGTAAGCGCTCAGAAACACTGGACTGACGATCGGCTTGCCACTGGTGTACCAACAGTGGCCAGCCGCGGAAAACCGCCGGTGATGTGCATTTTCAGATTGGTCGGGTTGCCGATGGTGTGCCGCCAGAGGTCCGGTCGTGTCAAGCTGCTGACTTTGTGCCGCCCAAGAACCGCTGGTGGACCGCCAGGTCATTGTTAGCTGGGTAGTTTTCACTGTTATGCTGACGATACTCAGCTCTATATTTCTTCACGTCCTGATGAAACTTAACAATTCACAAAATTAACAGAATGCACAGCTGATATAAAAAAATTGGATGACTAGACATTTCCTACTACTAAATTCTGAAAAAACAGAGATTCTAATTATTGGACAAAACCTCCTCACGTAATAACCTAGAATACTGTCTAACACTTGATGGCTGCTCTGTCAAGTCTTCCTCATCGGTTAGGAACCTGTGTGTGTGTGTGTGGGTGTGTGTGTGTGTGTGTGTGGGTGTGCTCTTTGATACCAATCTTTCATTTGAAAGTCACGTGTCTAGTATCTGTAAAACCGCATTTTTCCATCTTAAAAATATATCTAAATTACGCCATATGCTCTCATTGACAAATGCGGAACAATTAGATGAGATTATTATCAAGGCTAGATTATTGTAATGCTCTACTGGGTGGTTGCCCTGCACGCTTAATAAACAAACTACAGCTGGTCCAAAACGCAGCAGCTCGAGTTCTTACCAGAACCAGGAAGTATGACCATATTAGCCTGGTTCTGTCAACACTGCATTGGCTCCCTTTTTAAAATATTGCTGATTACTTACAAAGCACTAAATGGTTTAGCTCCGCAGTGCTTGAGCGAGCTCTTAACGCATTATAGTCCTTCACGTCTATTGCGAGCTCAAAATTCCGGCCAGTTGATAATACCTAGAATATCAACATCGACTGCTGGCGGTAGATCCTTTTAAGTTAATAACTAATGATCGTTGCGACGGAAGTGAATCAATCAAACTAACACTAGCTGGACAATAACTTTATTCTAGAGCTGCTGTAAAGCCTAAACAATATCTGTTTCTTTCATTTCCTATTATCACTGTAAAGTTGCTGTGAAACAATCTACATTATTAAAAGCACTATATAAATGAAGATGACTTGACTTGTATATTCTATATGTGCTGTATATTCTATAGGGGCTGTATATTCTATAGGTGCTGTATGTGCTGTATATTCTATAAGTGCTGTATATTCTACAAATGCTGTATATTCTATAGGTGCTGTATATTCTATAGGTGCTGTATATTATATAGGGGCTGTATATTCTATAGGTGCTGTATGTGCTGTATATTCTATAAGTGCTGTATATTCTATTGGTGCTGTATATTCTATAGGGGCTGTATATTCTATAGGTGCTGTATGTGCTGTATATTATATAGGGGCTGTATATTCTATAGGTGCTGTATGTTCTATATATTCTATAGGTGCTGTATATTCTATAGGGGCTGTATATTCTATAGGTGCTGTATGTGCTATATATTCTATAGGTGCTGTATATTCTATAGGGGCTGTATATTCTATAGGTGCTGTATATTCTATAAGTGCTGTATATTCTATAAGTGCTGTATATTCTATAAGTGCTGTATATTCTATATGTGCTGTATATTCTATAGGGGCTGTATATTCTATAGGTGCTGTATATTCTATAGGGGCTGTATATTCTATAAGTGCTGTATATTCTATAAGTGCTGTATATTCTATAAGTGCTGTATATTCTATAGGTGCTGTATATTCTATAGGGGCTGTATATTCTATAGGTGCCTACAACTCCACAGCAATGTTTTTTTTACATTTTTTAAACCAGGAAGTCATTTTAATGGCAGATAATAATATTGATGTTTTGAATACAGAAGGGCCACTATACAATGGCTTTTGTGACTTTCTGAAAATGCATGGTCTAACACAAATAATTAGTGTTCCAACCAGAATAACTGAGCATAGCCAAACTGCCATTGACCACATTATTGTATCTGACACAAGCAAAATTCTACAAAGTGGTGTCATTGTGTATGGAATTAGTGACCATTTTTAACCTACTGTATCAGGAAAGTTAAGAGGGCTCAGATTAAATGTCACAAATCTGTGAAAAGCAGAAGTTTAAAAGGGTATAATGTTAAACATTTTCAGGACATACTTAATAATATCAACTGGATGGAAATTACCAACATATGTGATGGGATATGCTTTTTTATGCTAGATATTAATGGGTCCATATTGTATGATAAAAAAGTGGTGGCAGATACTTTCAATAGTTTCTTCACAACAATTGCAAGAAATCTGGTGCAGAAGCTTTCATCTGCGTCAGGTGTTTTTAGTGATCCACAGAGGGTGCATACGTTTTATGAAGAAAAGGGAGTTCAGCCAAACACTTTTTATTTTAAGCAAGTAACAGAGGAGCTGGCATTAAAAAAACTTAAAGGCCTAAATCCTTCCAAGGCTACCGGTTTTGATAACATCTCTGCCAGATTTCTTAAGGATGCTGCTGAAATAATCACTCCTGTCATAACTTATCTTATTAATTTATCTATTGAAAAAAAAAACATTTCCCCAGTAAATTTAAGGTGGCAAGAGTGATACCTCTATTTAAAAAGGGGCCTAAATCTGATCCTGGAAATTTTCGCCCTGTATCTATCTTGTGTTCAATATCAAAAATTGTGGAAAGGATAATTTAGCAGAACATAACCTTTTATTTGACTTCCAATCAGGCTTTAGAAAAGCCCATTCCACTGATACCTGTCTGCTTTATCTTACAGACTTTATTAGGAAAGAGGTAGAAAAGGGGAATTATTGTGGCATGGTGTTAATAGACCTTCAAAAGGCCTTTGATACGGTTCAGTATGATGTCCTTTTGAACAAACTAAAAGCCCTAGGATTTTCTCCAGCATCTCTTCAGTGGGTGAGGTCATACCTGGTGGGCAGAGAACAGGTGGTAGATGTGGAAGGGACCTTGTCCTCACCACTTAAATTAACTTGTGGAGTTCCCCAGGGGTGTATTTTGGGTCCTCTCTTTTTTTTATTATATGTCAATGATATGTCGTTAGCTATAGATTGTCATTTGTTTTTATTTGCAGATGACTCAGCTATTCTAGTCTCTCATAAAGACAAATCAGAGGTGGAAAGGCTGCTTAGTTCAGAACTCCTTAACCTCAGTGTTTGGCTAACAGACAACAAGCTGTCTCTCCACCTTGGCAAAACAGAGTCAATTCTTTTTGGGTCTAGAGATAAACTGAAAAAGGCTATGGGGTTTAGGGTAGTCGTAGGTAATGTTGAAATTACAGCCAAGGAAGCAGTTACTTACTTGGGCTGTATACTAGATAACAAATTATCAGGTGAGCTTATGGCCCGAAAAATTATTTTAAAGGTAAGCCAAAGGACTAAGTTCCTAGCAAGAATATCCAGCCTCTTAGATAGTAAAACTTTAAAAATCCTGGCTGATGCGCTTGTTCAATGTCATCTTGACTATGCCTGTACATCTTGGTATACAGGCATTACTAAAGGTCTTAAAGACAAGCTACAGATCTGTCAAAATAACAAACTAATCAGAGTGATTCTTAAATTAAATCCTAGAACTCATCTTCTTTCTCACCATTTCTCCGGTCTTGGGTGGCTCAGAGTGGAGGAGAGGGTTTCTCAACTTAAACTGTGTTTGGTTTATAAAATAAGAAATAATCTGGCACCCAAGTATTTATGTGATTACTTTTCAAAAATTAGTGATACGCACAATTACTGTACCAGGGGGAGTTCCACAGATTATAGGCCCTGTCGCTTTAGGAGCTGTGTGGGAAAGTACTCTTTCCTATACTCTGCAGCTGTCTTGTGGAATAGTTTACCTTTAAACCTTAAACTGTTGAGCTCTTCATATTATCATTTTAAATCTTCAGTAAAAAATTGGTTATTAAACTTATAAAGAAAAAAAGAAAGGAAATAGAAATAGAAATCCTTGAAGTAGTAGGAATACTGTATTGTCTGTTTGTCTATTTGGGAATTTAGTCATTGTTTCTTTTGTTTTATTGTGTTTTTATCAGCTTTATTTTTTTTGCTCCCTTTCTTTATTGTTCTCAATGTTGTTAGTCCATGTACTATTATTCATTTTCCATCATAAGGACCACAATGGAAACAAGCCTTTGGGCTTTTTTGTGTTTTTATCCTTTTGAACACTTCGTGTTGATTGATGTTGTTCAATAAAGTTTTCATTCATTCATTCATTCAATGAATAATTTCAATGAATCAGTTGATCCAGTTCACAAGTCAGTCAGATTTAATGCATTTGAAATGGAATAGGCTACTTTCATTATGTTTTTGGAAGCTTCAACAAAGAAATACAGTAGTTTGGGTTTAGAGAGTAAACGATGACAGAATGTTCATTCTTAAGGATTAACAGGTTCATGGATACAGTATGACAGTGTTTTAATCAGTGTATTTGATTTCCTTTACTGACGTTCTTGAAATGAAGACGAAGCAAAGCTCTTCGGTGTTGTGCAGATTATTCCAGGCCATGCAAGGGTTAATCACTCAAATCAATACTCAGGAGACTTATAATTTAATCATTTTATTATCTTTGATTTAAAAGACCATTTATTGTAGTGATTTTACATGCATTTACAATCTTTTAAACAGTGTTTTATTATGTTATTTGTCTTATTCTATTTTAATCTCATTTAAAAAAGTGTTTAAAACCCATGATACAGTATAAAGAAGTGTAAAAGTCTCTCAGTAAGTCTGGGTTATTTGCACAGATGCTCGATTCCTATCATTAGTGTTTTATTCACTCGTTATAATTCTGTCATGATGATGATGTGCAAATAAATGATTTTCAGATCACATTTCTTCATAATTCACCTCAAAATCAAAAGAATGAACAGCTACTGATCATTAAACCCATTTCAGGACCATTAATGTAGTGAGCTGCACTGTAATATTAAAAACATATTATATACCATCAAATAATGATTGTACAGGCTTTAGTTAACATTAGTGTTGTTCATTGATATCAGATGAAACATTATTGTAAACCGTTACTCTATGTGCTTTAATGTTTTACAGGAATGAGAAGCTAATAAGACTCAACTTTGAGAAAAATCAGAATTCAATAATAATTCAATAATAACTTTGAGAGTAAAATGTCAACAAATCAGTTCGGTCCTAAACCAAGCTTCATATTCTTATTTTGAGGAGAAAAAAACAATATGAAGCCAAATCAGCGTCTCAAAGGAATAGTTCACTTATTAAAATTCTGTAATTTACTTGCCCTCAAGTTGTTTCAAACCTGTATGAATTTCTTTCTTCTGTTGAACACAAAAGAATATATATTTTGAAGAATGTCGGTAACCAGTTGATGGACCCCATTGAGTTCTATAGCAGGAAAAAATACTATGGAGGTCAATGGGGTCCAACTCTCTGGTTACCGACATTCTTCAAAACATCTTCCTTTGTGTTCAGCAGAAGAAATTCAGACAGGTTTGAAACAACTTGAGGGTGAGTAAATTACAGAATTTTCATTTTTAAGTGACCTATTCCTTTAATATCCGTCTGAATGTGGGATGTATTGATTTCAGGACAAAGCGAGACATTTTTTACAAATTTTTAGATATTTGGACTGGAAACAAGACAAAAATACTAAGTAAGAAAAGCATTTTTTGTAGTGATAGGTCCAAAATTTCCGAATGCAGTTTTTTGCATTCGTCATTCGGTGGCTGTGAATTGTCAAAGCGCCTCTCAAAATACTGGCTATGGACGCGAAAAACACAGAAAATCGAACCTGATCCGAATTTCTTTATAACGGACGAAAGTTTCGGAGGCAGTGTGCAAACGTGATTGACACAATGTGAGGTCGTATTTATTTTTTAACGTGCAAAAATTTCGGACTTTGTGCAAAGAACCTTAAGAGTTTAAAACCTGAAATAAGAGCATCTTCCCAAGCGTTACAGGACTGATCTAAGATCTGCGTGTGGATGTTATTGGACTGATCTCAGATGTGGATGTTATTGGACTGATCTCAGATCTGCGTGTGGATGTTATTGGACTGATGATGTCATCTCTGCGTGTGGATGTTATTGGACTGATGATGTCATCTCTGCGTGTGGATGTTATTGGACTGATCTCAGATCTGCGTGTGGATGTTATTGGACTGATCTCAGATCTGCGTGTGGATGTTATTGGACTGATCTCAGATCTGCGTGTGGATGTTATTGGACTGATCTCAGATCTGTGTGTGGATGTTATTGGACTGATCTCAGATCTGCGTGTGGATGTAATTGGACTGATGATGTCATCTCTGCGTGTGGATGTTATTGGACTGATCTCAGATGTGGATGTTATTGGACTGATCTCAGATCTGCGTGTGGATGTTATTGGACTGATGATGTCATCTCTGCCTGTGGATGTTATTGGACTGATCTCAGATCTGCGTGTGGATGTTATTGGACTGATCTCAGATCTGCGTGTGGATGTAATTGGACTGATGATGTCATCTCTGCGTGTGGATGTTATTGGACTGATCTCAGATCTGCGTGTGGATGTTATTGGACTGATCTCAGATCTGCGTGTGGATGTTATTGGACTGATCTCAGATCTGCGTGTGGATGTTATTGGACTGATCTCAGATCTGCGTGTGGATGTTATTGGACTGATGATGTCATCTCTGCGTGTGGATGTTATTGGACTGATCTCAGATCTGCGTGTGGATGTTATTGGACTGATGACGTCATCTCTGCGTGTGGATGTAATTGGACTGATGACGTCATCTCTGCGTGTGGATGTAATTGGACTGATGACGTCATCTCTGCGTGTGGATGTTATTGGACTGATCTCAGATCTGCGTGTGGATGTTATTGGACTGATCTCAGATCTGTGTGTGGATGTTATTGGACTGATCTCAGATCTGCGTGTGGATGTAATTGGACTGATGATGTCATCTCTGCGTGTGGATGTTATTGGACTGATCTCAGATGTGGATGTTATTGGACTGATCTCAGATCTGCGTGTGGATGTTATTGGACTGATGATGTCATCTCTGCGTGTGGATGTTATTGGACTGATCTCAGATCTGCGTGTGGATGTAATTGGACTGATGATGTCATCTCTGCGTGTGGATGTTATTGGACTGATCTCAGATCTGCGTGTGGATGTAATTGGACTGATGATGTCATCTCTGCGTGTGGATGTTATTGGACTGATCTCAGATCTGCGTGTGGATGTAATTGGACTGATGATGTCATCTCTGCGTGTGGATGTTATTGGACTGATCTCAGATCTGCGTGTGGATGTAATTGGACTGATGATGTCATCTCTGCGTGTGGATGTTATTGGACTGATCTCAGATCTGTGTGTGGATGTAATTGGACTGATGATGTCATCTCTGCGTGTGGATGTTATTGGACTGATCTCAGATCTGCGTGTGGATGTTATTGGACTGATGATGTCATCTCTGCGTGTGGAGACTGGCGGGCTGGTACACAGGAACCCCCGGGTCGTGGAGCGAGGGAAGGCCTTTAATGGCGTCCGCTGCCTTCTCCGCGATCATGATGGTGGGGGCGTTGAGGTTCCCGCTGACCACGCTGGGCATGATGGAGGCGTCCACCACCCGAAGGCCCTGGACCCCGTGCACCCGCAGGTCCGGCGCCACCACCGCCCCCCCGTCCCCCGGGTCGCCCATCTTACAGGTGCAGGACGGGTGGTAGGCGCTGTCCGCTTTACGGCGCACGAACGCGTCGATCTCGGCGTCGGACTGGACCCCGGGGCCCGGCAGAACCTCGGGGCCCCGGAACGCATCGAAGGCTTCCTGAGCGAAGATTTCCCTCGTCAGCTTAACGCTTTCTCTGAACTCCCACACGTCAGTGTCTGTGGGACGGAGGACCTTTATTAGGATTGGGTGATTTGTAGGGGTGTCACAATATATCGCACTACAAAAATGCAACATTATGTATCATGGATAGTGACAATATGTATGGTGGATAGTTCACCCAAAATAAAAATGACTGTGTGAGAAAAAAATTCTAGTTTTCAGAGTTTTAGTGTCAGTACTGCATTAAACTACAATATATAATGTTGAATATAATGTATAATAATGCAAAAGGGGAATATTTCTGAAACCTGATAATGCCAAATGTCTGATGTTCCCAGTAAAGAGTGGCCGACATTATTTTAAATATATCTAGTCAGTGACAGAGTCTAAAATAATGCTGTGTTTTCATCTTCAGAATCATGGATATGTTTATTCTGGTGTCTCTATTGTCCTGCATTGGGTTTCCAGCATTAAGTCCAAACCTGTTCATTTACACCCACAATGTAATACCAAAAGTAACATTTTAATCAATAGTACACTTTTTAATAACCTTTTCCCATATGTCTTGGAGTATGGCAATAATATCGAATCGTTATCATTACACCCCTAGTTTTCTGCGTAACTTGATCAACATTTCAGAACCTTTTTCTCCACTAGGGGATTAGATTAGATTAGATTAGATTCAACTTTATTGTCATTACACAAGTACAGGTACAAGGCAACGAAATGCAGTTTAGGTCTAACCAGAAGTGCAATAGCAGCAAGTGCAGGATATACAGTGGTTCATAAGTGCAGAACATGGATATGTACTGAATAAATATAGAGTTGAATACTATTATAAACAAAAATT
This sequence comes from Rutilus rutilus, assembly GCF_951802725.1. Lineage (NCBI taxonomy): Eukaryota > Metazoa > Chordata > Actinopteri > Cypriniformes > Leuciscidae > Rutilus > Rutilus rutilus. Next base: position 547,077 of record NC_140232.1, read on the forward strand.
TACAGATAGATTGTCCTATGAATATAATATACAGATAACTCTTACTGTGAACAGAATTTACAGCTAGATATGTACTGAATATAATAATATACAGATGGCTATTACTATAAACAGAATGTTTACAGATAGATATGTACTGAATATAATATACAGATGGCTGTTACTATAAACATAATTTTACAGATAGATATGTACTATGAATATATATACAGATGGCTGTTACTATAAACAGAATGTGAGCATAATATACAGATGGATATTACGGATGAAGAATGATAAGATTCCCTACTGTGTGAATCAACTCTAACCCAGACAGCACCATAGTGTCGGCCCAGATCCGGTACACATGGATTCCACACGGCCCGGATGTGGGCCGGATCTGGGCCGACACTATGGTGCTGTCCGGGAGTAAACGTACCGGTGGAGAGGTAGTTCGGCTGGATGATCGGGTGAGCCTTCGGGTCTTTACTCTTCAGCTTGATCCACCCGACACTCGTGCTCCTTATGGGTCCAACGTGAACCTACACACACACACACACACACACACACACACACACACACACACACACACACACACACACACACACACACACACACACACACACACACAACAGTGGTTGAAGAGGACGTGGTGCTGGTCCTTCAAGAGTCACTCTCAATCTGTCTGTCTATAAAGTCTTCATGTCTTCACTACACTTCAGCTTGTGATTCTTATTAAGAGGGGGTCATTTTTTAGGATTCTTTACCTAACCCAAGTCTCTGAGACCCTGACACCTCGCTCTTCTGGAGACTCCAGGTAGGTTGCAGTTCTGGAAAATGGTGGCGCTGGAAACTAAAGGGTTCCTGATGGTTTCACGCTTAATTCTTCACCTTAATTCTTAACTCTTTTGCAGTTAACATGTGTCTTTTCTTCTCCACCTGTATTTGTCTGACCCTGCTGACCCAATGAGCATTTCACTGTCCAATGGTCATGCCTTAACTGCAATCTCTAGTATTGCATTAGTACTGCATTATTATCATGGGCATTTAATAATTTCTGACTTTTCAGTCTGAGTTAAATCTCTTTTTTGGCTTATTTTATCTGCAAAAGAAAACATGCCTAATAATTCTGCACACCTGAATATAAGGTGTTTTTCATTTCCAGCCTTTATGAACAATTATATATCACTTATAAAAAACTTGGTATTGGTTTGGAATTGGTAAAACGTGCCTGGAAAAAAAACATGATCAGAAAATCAACGTGCCTAATAATTCTGCACGCACTGTAAATCAGGAAACTAGAAGAGGTCAAATAAACCATGTGTATTATTCAACATTCTCTTGATTTGTGTTTATAGGTGAAAGTGAAATAATTCTGATGAAATATACAAATATATTTCAATTTATTATAATTTTGAGCAAAATAATCGTGATTATCAATTTAACCATTATTCAAATGTGATTAAGTTTCCGTTGACTAAACAAAAACAGGACAAGGTTGACTAAATTTGATAAAAACTAAAAAGTACATTTTACACAGGACTAAAGGTCACACTTTAGATTATGGTCCAATTCTCACTATTCACTAACTATTAACTAGGACTTTTGCCTCAATAAACTCCTAATTACTGCTTATTAATAGTAAGGTAGTTGTTAAGTTTAAGGGATGTAGAATATGGTCATGCAGAACAAGGCATTAATATGTGATTTATAAGTACTAATAAACAGCCAATATCCTAGTAATATGCATGATAATAAGCAACTAGTTCATAGTGAGAATTGGACCTTAAACTAAAGTGTTACTATACTTAGACTAAGACTAAATTAAAAAGTAGCTGACAAAATGAACACTATCACACATACAGTCAAACCTCATTGCAAGGGGATCAAGTTCATGTTACTGAGAGTCATTTATATGATTTTACTCTGCCCTCCACCTTTGGCTAGTTTAGTCTGGGTTTAAAAGACCATTAATATTCAGTAATATTACTGATTTGATCAGATGAGCCGAATAACGACACTATGGTCTTCTGTAGAGCGGTCTTTATAGTTGATTAGGTTTGCATCACTGACTTTCCTGTTTATCACTGTGAAGCTGCTTTGAAAGCATCTGTACTGTAGAAATAAAGCTGGCTAAACTGGAAATCAACAGCACTGTGAGTGAGTGACTCACTAATAATCCTGTTGTTTATGTACAAACAGTCTGTTCTCCAGAATGTGAATGTTAGGTTACACCCTCTACTCAACGATACAGGCGTTGAGTGAACACCCATCTTTAGGCTTGAGTATCACATTCACAGGCAGGATTGAATGAAACAGACCTGGAAGGCCTCGATCTGGGAATTAACGCGTCCGTGATCGATGACCTGAGAGGGTAGGAAATGAAACTGGATGTCAGGATGAGGAACGCCGGGACGACTGCGGATGAACCCGCCGCTCTCCAGATGAGCCGTAGCACCGTAACCTACAGCAAAACACAGGAAGAGTTCAGCCAAACGGGAAAAACCTCCTGATCGTTTACTCACTCCAAGGCCATCCGAGATGCACATGACTTTATATCCTCAGTCCAAGAGAAATTAATGTTTTTGAGGCACAAATTCTAGGATTTTTCTCCATCTAATGCAAGTGAATGGTGCCCAAAGTGCCCAACCGTCTTGTGTACGCTCTTCACAGAGCTGGACCAAGGCGAGCGTTTCTGAGAAGTATGTAATCTTTTATGTTATTCTGGTAGTTTTGCTAGAGCACACGTGCCCTTTAAAGCTGCCTAACTATGGATTTTGGACCATCAAAAATGCTCTACGTTGAGCACCGGTCACTTTCATCTAGATGGAGAATAATACTGGAATGTTTTCCTCCAAAACCTGGACTCTGGACTCACTGAAAACCTTCAGTGTTAACTGAGTGAATCTCATGAACACATGCTGAGGTCACAGAAGAAATCAGGACTGTTGATTGTCATTAGATCTTCCTGAGGTTTTATTCGTTTGGCAGATGTTTGTATCCAACGTTTATTTATACATGAATGGGTCAAACTTTACATGAGGTGTCTTTAACTACTTCATACTTACCATTGTAATCAAAATTATTCAACCCCCATTGTAAATCAGGTTTATTGGCAATATAGGTTTAATGACTTCTGCAGTCTCAAAATTATTCACCCCCTGTATGGTCAGCATCTTTAGCACTCAGTAGAACATCTTTTGCTGTTATGAGCTGAAGACGAGATGTATAACAGACAGCAGATTCTGTTTCTGAGGAATCTGAGCAACTATATTCCAGTTCAGGAATATTCTTGGGTTTGCATTCTGCAACCGCCTTCAAATCCCACCAGAGATTTTCTATGGGGTTCGAGTCATGTGACTGTGATGTGACTATCTCCCAGGACTTCTTCTGCAACCAAGCCTGGGTGGACTCTGAGATATGCTTGTGATCATTGTCCTGTTGAAGGTCCGAGGTCCAGCTTCCTCACTGACAGCATGATGTTTTCTCCTAGGATCTCCTGATACTTCAGTGACTCCATCTCTCCTTCCACACGCTGCAGGTTTCCAGTGCCGGAGGATATACATCAGCCGAGAGCATCACGAGCTCCTCATGCTGAACTGTAGACAGAGTTCTTCACAGCGTACGCTTCATTCCTCCTCCAGACACACCGCTGATCCAGAGAAAGTTCCAGTTCTGTTTCAGCGCTCCACAGAACAGAATCCCAAAACTCACTTTTCTTCTTCTTTAGGGTCAGTAGTGGTGTAGTCCTGGAGTTCTGGCATGTGTTTAGTATGCGCTTTACTGTGCATCTGAAACCTCAGGTCTTCTGCAGTCACTTCAGGGCTTTTCTGAACCGGCCTTCTCAGAAATCTTCAGCCATTGATATCTTCCTTCTTCTGCCCGTCCAGGGAGTGTAGCCACTGTTCCTTTAACTTTGAGCTTGCTATGCTTCCAACGGTGTCTCTAGGAATATTTAGTGCCTTCGCTATCTTTCTGTCTCCTGTTCCTTGTTTGTGAAGGGCGATGAAATCTCCTCTAATCTTTTTGGACCATTCTTCTGACTTAGCCATATTTCAAACATGCAATCAAACGTGACACTCAACAAACCTCGCCAGTTCAGATGTGTCATGTGTTCTAGCTCGAGCACACCTGGTGCAGCTAATGAAGCCCTTGATTAGCGAGACAACACCTGTTCTGCAGATCGGAGCTGTTTGTACTGTATTCAGGGGGTTGAATCATTTTGAGACTGCAGACGTCATTAAAAGTTGCATTTTCAGTTGAATTTGGGGAAACCACTTGAAACATTTGTTGAGTTATTTCAGTTACTTTTGTTTGATTTGTTCATTGCAAACAGCAGAGAGTCAGTCAATTCTGCACAACAACAAAAAAACCTGTTTTGCAATGGGGGTTGAATAATTTTGATTACAATTGTACGTTAAATAAAATAATAGTTATGGACACAGTGTGCTTATGTGTTGATGTTGTATTGTAAACATGTGCACTATTGAGGGTGGATCCGGGTCAGGTTAGGACAGGTTTGGTGGTTTAAGGCTGGGTCAGTGTAATTATAGATGGAATTACAGAAACACAGGTGTTGATGTAAAACATGCATGTACATCAGTGTTGTACTCCCTGTTGCCTAGATAGAAAGGCCCAATGATTTTTCAAGTTGATTGTGATTTACTGGACTAACATTTATATTTATTATAAAAATACCCATGGAGTCATAATATTTTAACTTACATGACTTTTCCAGGTCGATTTTTAATAGTTTTTTTTCAAGTGTTTTGTCTCATTGTTAATCATTTAAGTCACATTGAGGCACCAGGTTGAGATAAACACAATTACGTGCATTATTTTAAATACATAGTAGTTAAAGACACCTAATATAAAGTGACACATTTATAAAAGCTTTTAGAACTAAACACAATTGAAGCTCAGTAATGAGAAGATTGTATTATGGTAATAAAAATGTCTCTTTTGTTAGGGTGAGTGTTGTGTGTTACTCATTACAAGTACCTTGAGTTACGTAATCAGATTACTAAGTAACTAAAGTAACGCATTACTTTTAAAATTTACAACAAAATATCTGAGTTACTTTTTCAAATAAGTAACGAAAGTTACTTTGTTTTCCCATTTATTGACTGACAGCTCTCCTGTCCACATGTTGAGACAAATCGAAGTGTGTGTGTGAGTAAACATGATGGTTATTGTAGTTCTAGACTAAATGTGAGCATTTACTCATCTCACTTGCACAAAAAAAAGATTCAATATTCCTCAAAATGAATAAAATCAGTGAAATGCAGAATCAGAATAGTATCCAAATCTTCAATAACTAAATATGTTAAATAAAACTTTATGCATTTAAATTTTATGCATTTAATCTCACTTTACTGACCAATGTACTTGCTTCTGACCTTCGATGATTCAGTTAAACCATTAGCAAAAATGACTATAGATTTTTGTTTTTATTGGTAAAGTAAGTGTTAAACTTCTTTCTCCTATTGTTCTTTAATCCAGAATAACAGCAGCTGAAAGGTTTGAGCGGCGCCCTCTAATGTACAGGAGTGAATCTGCTTTCCCTTCAGCCTGAGACTTATTATTTCACTTTTGGTGTGAAAGGGTCTTTATATTTGCCCAAAAATATCACTTTTTTGTTATAAAAAAAAAAATCCCAGCCCAGGTGGAAAAAAAAGTAATGCAAAAGTAACATAACACATTACTTTTCTAAAAAAGTAACGCAATTAGTTACTTTTTAACTGAGTAATGCAATATTGTAATGCATTACTTTGCAATTGCAAGTAACTTTCCCCAACACTTGATATGACACACAAATATGGGATGTTCAGATATACCTGTGAATTTGAGCAGCCACTCCAGGCCGATCTTCAGCATGTGCAGGGGCTTCTGGGCTTTGTAGAGAGTGATGGGTTGAGTACAGCGATGCTGCACGTACAGCTCCAGATGGTCCTGAAGATTACAGCCCACACCTGCACACACACCACAAGACCATACACTCATCTGAAATCCCAACATCAGCAGAGGTCATGGCCAGAAACCCCCGTCAGAGAACAGCATGGACTCACATTTGGAGCATAAAGTGTGATCTGTGGAGAGGGGAGATCTTGGAGGACATAAAGGAGGAAATGAGGTCACCTGGGAGATGCTGTGTCACCGGAATATCGTGTTTGCGAAGCTCATCTGCGTTTCCCACTCCAGACAGCAGGAGGAGCTGTGGAGAGTTTATGGCTCCGCCGCTGAGAATGACCTCCTTATCAGCAAACACCTGAAGCAAACATGAGAAACCACAGACTGTAAAAAAAGTATGGGCGTAGTGTCTGTGAGTCACCCGTAGTGTTTCTGAAGAGCATTTTTGAAGCCCAAAGTGGGCGGAGCCGGCCGTCGCCATCTTGGCAGCGTCACTCCGGGATAAACGAAAATGGGCAGCGAGGCGGATTAGCTGAGGTGACGTGACGCTAACAGACAGCAGACAAACGGCTACCAGTGACATCAGCGCAGTCCACCTGTCACTCAAGTGGCCACGCCCTTAATTATGCAGAACTTTAAGGCTTTATAAAAAAATTCACCCTCCTCACAGTTTTCATTAAGGGCAAAATTAGCTATATAGACCAAAACCCCTTTTAGCACCAGGCTGTAAACATGTTTTTTTCTGCTGTAAAGTTTGGCATTTTAACATGCGGGTTTATGGGATTGACTCTCTTCTGGAGCCGGTCTCTAGTGGCCAGTGGATGAACTGCAGTTTAAGTCAGTTATGTAAACATGACGTCACGTGCGTCTTTTCTGGCCAGTCGTCATGGAAACATGAAGCCCTGGCGTTTGGACCAGAGTGAAAACAAACGACATATCACTGTATACCACCAGCCAAACGGGGATTCAGGGGAAGCACTTCAAAGATTTCCCTCTCTTTCTTTTTTTATATCTTTACTTTCTAAATATTTTCAAGACCTCTGTAAATAATCTGGATATTTTGGACTTTTTGGTTTTACCTTCTTTTTTTTCTTCTTTTTTTCGCTCTTGATGTGAAGCTTGTTTTATTATTATTTATTGATGACTTATATTGGTTAATGAAAGTTCAGACAGGCGTGCAACCAGATATGTTACAGATGACCATTTGTTAATAATCTACAGAAGATGAATTGCATTTTGTTGTCCAAGTACCTGTCACTTTGTTCAATGACAATAAAGTTGAATCTAATCTAACCAATCTGATGACCGTTGATACAAAAGGAGTTAACGGTCAGGAAAACCAGCTGAGTGAAGAAGGTTTTGTGTGTGTTACAGGGGGCTGTCTGTGTGAACTCTCACAATTAAGCTGGTGTTCTGAAAAGGTCTAGAAAGAAAAAAAAAGTGGATTGTGGAGTTAGTTGAACAAATGTTAAAATGATAAAGTTATTTTTCAATAGACATATTTTTTGTTTTTGTGTGAAAAGAGGGTGGGTGGTGGCAGTGGGGCTCATTGGGTGCTCAGCACCCCTAAAGCTCTGACCCTTGAATCGCCCCTGGTTGGACTCAAGAGAGAGGCCTGCTCACGCCTCAACAAACCACTCACTTCTTCATATATAACATCAGAGGAAATGAGCGAGAGTGAAAGAGTGACGAGTGAAGATAAGCCACAGGAAGAGGAACATTACGCAGCTTATCAGCATTCTGTCATTTCCAGAGCGGCTGTGAAGAAAAACCCAAAACCGCAACTGTGACTTATGTAGGTCGATCAGATTAATCAGATCAAGATTAGACAACCTGCTGCCCTTTCTCTCAGTCACCAGATGATTCTGAGTCTGCAGGTGCTCAAAGTGAACTGAATTACCCAGGAGAATGCTGCGTTCACAGCCAGAACACCAGTGGTGGACAGTAACAAAGTAGATCTTCAAATATCTATTCTTTATCTGAGTGTTTTTCTTTGGGGAAACTTTTACATCACTACATTACAAAGCATAATATCGTACTTTTTACTTGCTCCTTGTTATTTTGAACTGAAGACATCGCCACCCGATTCCCAAGCCGAGACAGCGACGTCTGATTCATGAACGAGTCGATTCTTCCCAATGAACCTGGTGAACTGGTTCACAAACCGCCCTGAACGAGTCATTGACGAATCGAACGGATCTGACTGAGAGCTCTGGAGTCAGCGATGATCCGGTCAAAACCAACCGGGATATTGTCGGATCTTAAATGGGGTGAAAAGTAAGTTATCAATGCCAAATATTAGCATTGGTTAAAATAAATGAAAATCATAATTAGATCAGTTGTGAACTAAATCTGCTGTAAAATTGTATAATAAGTATAATGTACAACAAAAGGTTTAATTATTTGCCTGCACTAATTGTTCTTAGAACTGCTGATAATGAAATTTTATTAAAAATCAATCACTTTTGTACTTTTACTCAAGTAATATTGGCTGGAGTAATATTTTAATAGGGTGTCTGTACTTTAACTCAAGTGTTTGATTAGTGCGTCCAGCACTGCAGTGTACAGATCAAACATGTCGTCTACTGAGGGTCCTTCTTTACAGACGCCTTTACTATCCCACAGTCTCGGGCTTTCTGAAGGGTTGAAGGAGTGGAAACAGCCAAAACAAGTCTGGCAAGTCATGGCAAGACTGGGCAGCGAAGACACTGTTTGGAATATTTAAACAAGTTTAAATTCACCATTAAATCAAATTGGACATTTCTTTTTTCTAACCCTAACCCTAACCAAAAATACATTACATAATATAAACATCACCAACAGGTTCAGTAAAAAAACAATGAGTATGCATTATAGTGCATGTATCAGTACGCTCCTCTCTAGAGTTGTTTTATGAGTTTATGGCCACTGAATGAGGTAAACGTGACGTTACTGTTCTCATACTGCGGTTGAAACACTGATTGATGGACTACATGAGACATGATTGATTTCAGTAAGTTGTTCTGTATCTTTCAACATTCCTTCTGATGTTCACTGATGTTTATTTGCTGCTGTAACTAGTAAACATTAAACACACACATTTATTGACTGATTCAGTGGCAGAATCTGAAAGCTGAGTGTTTGTTTCATATCAGAAGTTACAAAGCACAAAGATAATTGGGATTTATTGAATGGGAGGCAACGCTACAAAGTTTTGTTCATTGATTAACTGAAAACAGCACAGACTATAAGATCGATTCTTGGGACTTAAGAATCGATACGGGTTCGTAAAATGAGAATCGATATTTTTTCTTTTTTTTTAATCGATATTTTGTACCCAGCTCTACTAAGCGACACACAGACTGAAGCCAGCCAGGAGCAAAGTATGTCCTTAACATTAGTGCAGTGTGAAAAGACCATCTGACGCGTTTACCTGTTTGGTGTGTCCGTTCTGCTGGTACTCGACCCCTCGCGCGCGGGTCCCGTCGAACAGGACTCGGGTCGCCATACACTGCACTTCTGTGCTCAGGTTGGGTCTGGCCAGCGCGGGCCGAAGATAAGCGCTAGCTGTGCTCCATCGCTTACCTGTGCCAGAAGACAGAGAAGGTTCAGGAGACTATTACTACTACAAGAGTAATACAAAAATAATCATTACAGTACAGTAAAATACTAATCATGACAGTCTATACAAGCAATTTTAGAAAGATGAGTTAACTTCTTGAAACTGGCTCATGTGGGAGCATCTCTAGCAATAAGAGGAAGTGCATTCCCTAACCTGTGTGCAGCGACAGCGAAACCTAGATATCCCTATACTCCCCATAGGGAGGCTGAAGAGTCAGCGAGTCAGTCGACCGAAGGGAACGGGAAGGCGCGTACAGGCTGACTAAGTCACAGATATAAGAAGGGGCTTTTTCGTGCATAGCTTTGTAGTTAGTGTGAGAGTTTTAAAAGCAAGACGCGACTGAACAGGAAGCCAATGCAAGCTATCAAGCACGCCTGTAATGTGCTGACGTGGTGAAGTGTATGCAAGCACTCGTGCTGCTGAATTCTGGATGCACTGCAGCCGATTTATAGATTTAGCAGGTAAACCAACAAATAGTGCATTACAATAATCAATCCTGGAAGTAACAAATGCATGAATAAGCCTTTCAGCGTCAGGTAGAGTAAGATAGGGCCTTATTCTTGCAATGTTTCTGAGATGATGGAAAGCAGATTTTGTGAGTCTAGTGTGAGGTGAGCGTCAAAGATCACACCAAGGTTACGAGCATAAGAAGATGGAAATAAAACACTATCATCCATAATCACATTAAAATGTCTCCCTTTGTGAGTGGCCGCTGGTGTGCCAATGAGTAGAATCTCTCTTTTGGAAGAATTAAATTTTTTTTAAATGATGTTGCATCCACGTTTTTATTTCCTGCACACACTCCGAGAGAGTTTTAGAGGAGACAGTAGGATCAGATTTGGAGCTGATGTAAATTTGAGTATCATCAGCATAAAAGTGATACCCCAAAACCATGTTTCCTAATTATTTGCCCCAAAGGAAGCATATAAACACTAAACAATATGGGACCCAGGACAGATCCCTGAGGAACACCATGGCGGACTTGTCCAATTTCAGATTTGTTGTTTCCCCAAGACAACAAACTGGAAACGATCAGTGAGGTAAGATTTGAACCAGTTAAGCACAGTGCCAGTGATACCAAGCCAGCTCTCCAGCCTATTTAGCAGGATAGAACGGCACAGTGTGTCAAAAGCTGCACTGAGATCTAAGAAGACCAAGACGGTAGAGGCTCCAGCTGAGACAAGCAGGTCATTCATAACACGGACCAAGGCTGTCTCTGTACTGTGTCCCTTTCTAAACCCAGACTGAAAAGGTTCGAAAAGCTTGCTGGATGACAAGTGTGAGTGGAGTTGTGCCACAACAACACGTTCCAAAACCTTAGCAAGAAAGGGCGGATTTGAGATAGGCCTATAATTTGATAGGTCTGACTTATCACATCCAGGCTTTTTAAGGACTGGTGTAATAGCTCCGACCTTTAGGGCTTTAGGAACAATACCAGTTGTAAGAGAGGTGTTCACAAGGCTACAGATGAGGGGACTAACTGAAGAGAGACACCCTTAAGAACAGATGTTGGGATTGGGTCGAGGGTACTTGTAGTTGTATTCGTTGCCATCACTAATTTTGAAATACAGTCAGTAGTGACTATGTTAAAACTGGAGAATGCAGTTTCTGGATAAAACTGGATACGTCTCAAGAGTAAGGTACCAAACTGATAGACTTATAGATGCTGATAAGCTTGCTTAGTTGGGGACATTTAATATTCAACAATATTATTGATCTGCCTTACTTCAGGTGGACGATGATGCAATTTTCTTCTAGAAACAAACTTCGTTGTATTATTTTCATGCTCTCACTGTGAAGCTGCTTTGATATAATCTGTATTGTAAAAAGCGCTGTATAAATAAAAGTGACTTGAATTAAAATCGTATCAATAAAAAACTAAGACACATGTTACACTCCTGCACAGAAGAACGAATTGATGGCTTAATTGGTGCAAGAATTCTGTTTGTTGGGATTTGCAGCACCATCACTAATGATAGACGAGTAGTAGTTTGTTCTTGCTGTCTCAAGTGCTTCAGCGTATTGACTCAAAAGATCATCATACATTAGCTTATGGACAGTTAAACCTGATTTCTTATATTGGCGTTCAAGCTGTCTGCTTTTCACCTTAAGAGCCCTAAGCTCAGTGCTAAACCAAGGGGATGATTTAACAAATGAACAACACGTTCTCTCCTAGGGGCCGACATGTCCAAAGCTGACGACACAACAGTATTATAGTGATCAACAGTTTCAACTGTAGAGTGCTCTCTGAGATCATAAAACACTGTCAAAATTAATATTCTTGACATTTCTAAAACTAATGACTCTTTTTTGAGCATTTCTTAAAGATGGAACATTTAAATTAAAAGTGAGAAGCTTATGATCACTAAGTCACTGCTGTCTAGCTGGTCAATGTCCACCCCGACAGAACACACCAGATCGAGTGTGTGACCTTTATTATGAGTGGGAAATTTCACATGCTGAGTCATGCTAACACAGTCTAATGCCTCCATGAATTCAACAGTTAGATTACTATTAAAGTTATCCACATGGATATTAACGTCTATAGTGAGAATCACTGATGGACAGACAGAGCTAACAGACGTAAGAGTCGATCTGTGAGTTCACTGATAAACAAAGAATTAGGTTTTGGAGGTCGATAGATGAGTACAATAAGAACAGGAGAAAGTACCGTTCATTTTGAAGGCAACACACTCAAGTGATGATACGCAGGGAATGGTAATTTCCGTAAGAGATATACATCATCTCTGTAGATAACAGCAAGACCGCCACATTTACCACTTTACCTCTGCATATATGTGTATCCCGGTGGAGTACTCATATTTAAGTTTATGAAGTCATTTGGTTGGTGCCAAGTCTCACAGATACAAAATAAATCCAGTGCATTGTTCAGTATGGTATCGTAGAGTAGAGCAGTCTTATTGTTCAAAGAACGAACGTTTAGCGCTAGAATTAGCGCTCATACTCATGCCAAGTATTAACCCTTAAACTCATACCTTGGGTCTTTATTGACCCGGGACATCATTCACTACCCTCATCATCATTCAGTTTACAGTTAAACATTAACCTTCTTAGTATTGCTCAATTTATTCACTATAAACAATATAACAATAAAAAATTATAAAAGAATGTCTGTTTCATAATTAATTTTTTGTGTGTATAGGGTTGCTTGTGACCCGAGAAATGTAATAATTTAAGTATAATTTATTTGCGCAACAATAATTCATTCTGGCGATCATGGTTGCGATGTCTGAGACATTATGATGACGTGATAATCAGCCCTTCCAAGTTCCAAAAAGTAACGTAATATGTTTTTATTTATTTATTGTTATTAAAATATCAGGAGAGTTTTATACTATTGTGGCAGTTAGAGCTCCATCCGTGTTAGATATAGATCCGGGTCTCTAAAGACCCAAACATATAATAATGATGGGCGAATCATTCATACATTAAAGGGGTTAAACTGCTACAGACATGAAGTATTCCTCAGATCATGTGTCGGGGAAAAGGTGTGCTGCTGCTTTGCTAAGTGACTAGTTCTGGGCGGAATGATGATGTGTATTGTAGCACAGCATCACGTGAAGTTATTGACTGATAAAGAAACATTCCTGAATGAGAAATCAGGATGTGTGTAATGTTAAAAACAGTTATTAAGCACAATCAGCCATGAAAAACAAATTCAGCTATTGACTCGTGCGCTGACTGAGACCCGATCCGCACAGCAAGCAGTCAAGAAATCAGTTCTCTTCCTCGGCTTATCGCACTTGAATGGTCAAATATACACACGATTATGGCGAATGCCCATCATGTGGAGTATTCATGTAAACACAGTCTGTTAGGTCTAAAGCGAACGTAAACAGCTGGATGAAAACCCGATGCATCAGTATATAGGATCAGTATATAGGATTGCATTAAGTTTTAAAGTGACAGCAGCCTAATAAACCGGTCATTAATGTGAATCGAACAATAAAAGACCACTCACCACTCAATGACTTTTGTATCTTTAATAAGAATCAATTTATAATAAATTCCTACAGTGAAGACTACGCAGTGTTTTATTTTAACATTTGATTATTCAATTTCTGTAGTATTTCTTATCACATGTTAAACCTACAATACCTGAAAAATGTTTATTTCATTTGCATCTTTGTTCTGTTGTATTTGTCCTATTGTTTGAGATTTGCTTTGCTCTTGTTTTTAATAAAAAAAATAGCTATTGTGATGTTTATCATTATCAAGAAATGAAATGCCACCTTTCGCCCATCCCTATAAGTGACCAGACAGATGCTTAAAAATCGAGCTTCAGTTTACCTTTCAATGCTCTACTACATGTAGGAGATCTGATCAGTGTTTATATGTGAATAAAACCCCAAACTAAATTATATAAAGTACGGATGCACGATATAATCCACCATATCGGTATCGGCCCGATAAGAAAATTTAGCCGAAATATTAAAGCGGATAAATAATGTATTATTTCCTCCAGCTGAGACTCTTCAGACGCCACTGTTCAACATGATGGTTCTGAACTGCTTGAAATATGATTGAAATCACTTCAGAAAAGGAAAATACAGTTATCGGTATCGGCCAAAATGTTCCCTAATATAAAGCAATCGTGTCTATTAAATTAAACAGCTCGATTCATTTGGATTTATTTACTTTATCAACGTTTTGAACAAACTTTCAATGGAGGGACAGAAATGGCTCAGATTTTGAAGATGAATGAAAGTCTTCCAGGTTTGGAAGGACGTGAGGGTGAGTAAATGGACTAATTCCCAAGGCCCTGACGTTTACCTCTGTGTACGGTCATGTCCATCCAGCCCACTCCCTCCTGCTGGAACCCGTTCATGTCCTCGGTGAAGGGGTACCCGGCCTGCTGGCCCGCTGAGATGAACGCGTGGTGTAGAGGGTGGTCAGTCTTCCCTCGGGTCACGTGCAGTGGGCCGTCCCCTCCCCGGTACCGGTCCGGCCCGAGCTCGTGAGCCTGAGCCTTACGGAAGTACGGCAGACAGTGGTCGTAGTCCCAGCCCTCGGCTCCCTCGCTCTGCCAGCGGTTGTAGTCCTCGGCGTGGCCCCGGATGTACACCATGGCATTGAGCGAGGACGAGCCGCCCCAAACCCGACCCCGGGGCCAGTACATCACCCTGTCCTCCATGTGTGCCTGAGGTAACGTGTGGTAAAACCAGTTGTACCTGTCGTCGCAGAGGTTATAGGTCAGAGCGGCGGGCATGTGGATCTTCCAGGACAGGCGAGTGCTTCCCAGACGCTTGTCTTTGGGTCCGGCTTCCAGGAGCAGCACCGACTCCGACGGGTTCTCCGACAGACGGTTGGCCAGAACACAGCCTGCAGATCCGGCTCCGACGATCACATAACTGTAGGACTCGGTGCTCTTCCTCACGGTCGTACTGCCGGACCTGTGCTGATGGACGTGGGTTTGTTTCAGCGCCGCACATGTGTGTGAGACGCCGACGCTCCTGCGAAGAGACGAGAGCCTCGTAGACCACGAGAAACACCACATACTGACGGAGATCGCAGATCACTGATGCTCATCTGAGGGCTTGAGGAAAGGCAGAGAACACTGGGTTAAACCACAATGGGTACTAAAGTGCTGTACATGAGAATAACAACAATAAACCAATACATACAACCAAAAACACATACAAATTATTTACAATACATTATTAAAAGCTAAGGAAAATAATTAGAGTAGGAGCTCTATCACCTCTACATTACAGCTGATCACTGGAGCGAAGAGATCTCAAAGGCTGACGTAAACTAATTAAATTAGAGATATAATCTGGTGCTAAGCCATGGAGAGATTTGAAAAAAACACATAATTTTAGGCATAGCGTCAGAAAGATTGGTTTTACACATATATGTGGGCTTAAAAAAACGTTATTAACATTATAAGTGAACTTCAAGAAACATATTAAAATGATTGTAAAAATCCATGTCAAGACCCCTTTAAACTACGCTCATAATAGGAGATGCATGACAACTGATTATTATGAAGTTATTCTGCAGAACTATCACTATCTGTCCACGAAATACGTCATCGCTGTTTACAATCACACAACCCGTCTATTGCTATTGATTTTTCCTTATAACCGATTGCTCCAAAAGCTACCATCAGTAAACCGATATAATGGCAGATGTAATTATATCACTCCGCTTGTCTATGTTTGTTAGAGGTGGGTTGTTATTAAAGTCCCCCTGTATTCAATAATTTCATCCCTTAACCTTTAATCGCTGTTTGGGGTCAAAATGACCCCAATGGACTTTTCCTTCATTTTTTAAAAGTGTTACCTTCATCTCAGGGGCATGAAACTCTGTGACTTTTCCTAAATAATCGATCTAAACATGCACAAAAAAAAACTGGGCTTGATTTGGTTGTTCTAAAGGTGTGTAAATTTTTTTTTACCGTTTAAGGTGTTTGGGGTCAAAATGACCCCACATTGAAAATGAATGGGAAAATGAAAAAATGACTTTTTTAATTTTTGTTTGTCAAAAAAATAAAAGTAAATCCATTATAAATCTGAATTTTTTTACAAATAAACCAAGGTCTGGTCCTAGAGAATAAATAAAAAGTAGAACGAACTTTCTATCTCATACACACACACTCACACACACATGTATGTGACTGCAACAGAGAGCATTTTTACAGAAAGTGGCAAATAAAATAAACAAAACTGGCATAAATCTAAAAAATTTTACATTTAAATAAAGGTCTGGTCCTAGAGCATAAACCCAAAGTGGAACGAACTTTCTATCTCATACACACACACACAAACACACACACACGTATGTCACTGCAACAGAGAGCATTTTTATAGAAATTGGCAAATAAAATCAACTAAACTGGCATAAATCTGAAAAAATGTCACATATTCAACATGGAACAAGCTTGAAAAACTAGCTTTTTTCATGAGCCAATTTATGGCCTAGTTATGTAATTGTGCAGTGAATAGGTAAAAAACTCAGCATAAATGTATAGTTGAGAAGTAAATACAAAAAAATTATATATAGTTTTCCATTTAAAAAATGTATATTTCCTTATGCAATCGCTCTTTAAAAGTTTGGGGTCAAAATGACCCCAAACACCTTAAGTGTTATCCTTTTTTAACAGCGATTAAGGGTTAAAACTCATCTTTGATCATCCAAATTACATATTTCAAAAAAAAAAAAAATTCTTGAAAAAAACCCTCTTCCTGCCTTAAAATATCTTGAATGTAACTTTACACCCTTTGCCTCATTTAGTATTCGCGATGAATATCGATTCGCAATGAATAATTTAGTATTCTATGAATATGCAAATGAGCCCCGCCTCCACTCACTCACTCAGCTCAGAGATCCACTGGTTGACGATCACACGTTGATCTGATTGGTTACAAGGTAGTTTGTGACGTCAGAAACACCAGCGATTTCAAAGCGTGTGTTTGAGACTGTCTTTGGTTCACTGCAGTTTTAAGGAGGAAATACTCAGCAATGGTGTCGACTTATGAACTTACACATGCTTTGTCTTAAAGCAGATTAAAAACACCACATAGACACATAAACTACACTAAAAGCTGGATTTTCACCACAGGGGGACTCTAATGACTCTTTCTGCAGGTTACATTGTTATGGCAGATGGTGTCTATATAGGCCAACGCTGACATTCACCAAATTCAATCGGTGAAAACAAGTTCCGATAGAGATATTCGACAAAACACTATGAAGTGTCTGTTGCTGTCTGTCAGTGCGGTGGCAACTGGATCATTCATTCAACCATTTAGTTCAGAAACAAATGATTTATGAGCGAGTGATTGAATCATTTATTCAGCTGATTCATTCAAATGCAGAGATTTATTCAGGATCTTTATAAGCGAGTCATTGAGTACATACTAATTAACAGGTTAACTGGCAATATTGGGTCTCATTCACTAAGCATGCGTACGCACAAATTTGTGCGTGAAATGTGCGTACGAACGATTTTAAGAACAAATCACGATTCACCAAAATTGTCATAATAAAATTCATACTAAATTTACGAAAAAATATAGGAACAGCTGAAACCACACGCACTTACTGTGTACGGCCTTATAATCGTGTTAAGAAGTTATATTTCACCCTAACACGACTACCATTATATTGATGTTGCAATAATTGTATTATAATCCATATATAAAATAATGTTATAATTATATATATAATAATATATATCCATATATATTATTATTGTATAATAATAATACAATTTACTTTCATCTTAAATACATTCCAACATAGGCCTATATACCACAGTTAAAGAGTAAGAAAAGATGCGTTATAGCTTCAGCTGCGATGTTTCTCTGAAGAATGCAGATTTACGCATGTGTACAGCTGCTAATGAGAGCTCAGTGATCTGGGTCTGTGTAAAGATGTTTATTGTGAGAACTGGAGAGAATGGCACACTTAGCATTCCTCGAGGATCGGCCGACAGCGCGTCTAAAAACAGCGAGTTTGACGAGCGTGACGTACGTAAGGCTTTATGAGAGCGTGAGCGGAAAGCCCTTATATGGAGATGTTTGAGCGTGTTTTATGCAAATGACTAACCTTGTACACGTGACCGCTCATTTACAAATTACAACACTCCACATTCACTAAAATCAGAGCGAGGTTAAGAACTAATTCTGTGCATGCGAATTAGGCGGAGGTTTCCCGTGAGAAGTTCTCCTGTGCGCACAAATACACGCAATTATGAATGAAGGAAACCCATTGTTTCTAAAATGTCAGTTTCTTAATATTAACTCCATTGACCTGTAGCAGGCTATAAAGCAATATAACACTCACACAGTCGTGTTGTTTTTCTGGATATCAGTGCATTTACTAACGATCCAATCACAGCGTGCAAACATTCAGGACAGCTTGATTGTGTGATTTAGGTTAATTATGAAACACATTGTGGTGTTTATCTAATGTTCAACATATCACTGCACAGTGTTTATGTTTAGATGCTATACATTCAAAACAGCAGCATCCTTTTTATATATCGGATATAATATAGTGATTATTACAATAAGGATCAATAATAGTTCATTTAGGCAAGGCTAACGCAAGCAAACTCTTAGTATTTGAATGAGAACCACAACACTAGAACTGAAGAATAGTGTCGGCGGTTAATGATTTATTCTGAAAGGTTTAATGCGAAAGAGAGTAATGTGATGTTTTGATAGTGTTGAGGACCAGTCAAACAAGCTTCAGTTTAACCCTAACAATCCCTTTAAGAATACGATTGCACCAAATAATCGAGAATTCTCAAATTTCACAAGTTCACATCCAAATTTCCATTAGATATTGTAATGTTCATCAGAACACTGCTTGTTACTAGTGGGCCTACAAACAATCAAACAACAAACAAACCCAGCGTTTGTTCTGTGTGTTAGACTTGATGAGATTCCAGCAGCGATGTTCAAATTCCAGTGGGATTGTTTGACTTGTTGAAATCTGTCAATGATTCACAAGACAAGTCCAGGCATTCACTCACTCTAAATATTTTTTTATTGATAAATGTTCTGCTTGCCGGCTAATGCACTTTGTTTAGTGAGAGATTCCACGCGTGTGAAACATAGTTTCAATAGGCGTTAATTCGCAACTTTATTTTCCCTTTAAAACATCAGACTTTGAGTTGATAATCCAGCGAGACTGCTTTGTAAGCGAGGCATGCACAGTTAGAAACATGAAGTCACAAGTAACTAGACAAAAAAAACAGCTTACCGTGCAGTCAGTGCTCTCTCCACCGACACACACACACACAGCTGACCTGCAGCGAAGTGAAGGACTCCGACTGAAGCCCCGCCCACTCACTGTCACAGCTCGCGCTGTGGGCGGAGCCTGAGCGTGATGGGCGTGTAGCCCCTCCCACACTCGGCTGTCCTCCTCATAGGTCCTCCTCCTCAGTGAGATGGGTCTGTCTGCGGACTGCAAGAGAGGGGCGTAACAGGAAGTGGGCGTAACTTGAAGTTTTGCAGGATGCAGACAGACTCTATTGTCCTCAGTGCGTTCATCCATCAACTCATGTATTTTCGAACAGAAAAAAGCTGGTCTGGATGATTGTTTCATTTGTTTTACCCACTGTTGTCCAAGAATTACAGTCTTATAATACGAAAATGAAAAGTGTACAATTTACTGCAGCAAAGCCATTTTAAAAATAATAATAATTTAAAAAACTAAGTATAAATATGAACTAAATTTGTGTTTATGTCATAAAATCTGACAAATGTCTTCTAAATTACTCAAGAGCTAAAACAGGCAAAAGTGCAATAAATGATAGGCCAATTACAGCAGAATCAGGACTTGTGGGTGTTCAACAGCATTTGACATCACAATAATCAAATAAGCATATGGCGAATACAATATGGCGGAATAAGTCTAAATAAATAAAAGAGCCAATTGCTGATTTGGTAGGGTTGAAACCAGGTACGGTTGAAATGGCGTTTTCCCACTGCGTGGTACGATTCGGCTTTGGCTCGGATTGCTTTTCCACTGCAGTTTAGTACCAAGGTTATTTTCGTAAACGAAAACTGAAGCTTAGACTAAAACTATTGGTCAAAAAATATTTTTGTAAACTGAAATAAATTGGAAATTTCAACATAATTATGACAAACTAAAACTAAATGAAACTACCAACAGTTACTGAAAAAATAACCAAAATAAAATAATAATTAGCAAAAATAAATAATCGTCTTTGTAATTAATCGTTTTCACTCTCATCCTGTACCGTAAAATAACGTTTTTCCATTCTACTGTGCTGCTTTATTTTTCAGTGTACAATTCTTGTGTCTTTTGCAGCGTCTCCCGCATGACAAGACGTTCTAAATACGCGGCACTCAAGTCAAGAGACCTTGCGCTTTTCCCCCATTCCACTGCCCAGAACTGCTTTCTGTGTGAACCAGCCCAAAGACGCAGACATGGCCAAATACATATTTCATCAAAACTTTCAACACCAAACTTCAACAACATAAGGGCAGATCCTTTGAGCGCTGCTGATGACGCTGTGAAGTGACGCTCGAGTGATCAAGTATTCCAATGTATAAATAAAGTTTCTTTCAATTCCTACATCCTCCTTTTCTTTGGAAAGGAAGAATAGGAGCGCCTCCATTATTTTCCATCATGTCTACACCTTGTGCAAATACAGCTGTACCTGAATTCCAGGTAAGATAACCATCTCGTGTGAAACTAAACAAGAGATCACACTGAGCAGAAAACGGAAAAAACAAATAGCCTAGCATGTCCAGCCCACGAATAGACGTACATTTGTCAGAGTAGAAGTAAACTAAATGTCTGGACTGAATAGATACACATGAAGATGAGTATGACTATGAGTATATGATATTAAAAGATGCAATAGACAAAAAAGCATAAATGGATCAATACAAGAATAATAAGTTTGAAAGGATTAATAACCATACAAGAATAGTCATAATAAGGGGTTAAATTGGGATTTATTATATGCGGCGGCTCTCCCTAGGGGGGTCCGGGAGTAGCCCCCCCCCGGGAATTTGTTTAGAAAAATAAACCATTAAATGGCATTTTCTGGAGAGTTTTGTGCAACGAAATGGAGAAATTGAGTCTTACATGATATGTGAAAAACTGCAAGGTTAAGAGCATACTTTGCATTGTTGTAGTATCAACAGGTATTAGGACATTTAGCATTTACATTAGGCTACTGTTAATCAGCAGTGGTGGAATGTAACGAAGTACAAATACTTTGTTACTTTACTTAAGTACATTTTTCACGTATCTGTACTTTACTTAAGTAGAATCAAGTGCATAGGCTACTTTTGACTTTTACTTCGTTACATTTTGCAGCAATTATTATACTTTACTCCACTATATTTCGACAACGTTTTGTTACATTTTCGTTACATTTTCGGATCAGTTTTCCCCCCTGCCAAAACAGGGATTGAAAAAAATCTCCTGTTTTCGGTGCTGATGCAGTGGTGACGCGTTCATGTAACATGTAAGAGTGTCGCTGCCAATAAAGCACCTAAAAGCTGTCACAAAGAACCGGCAAAAGTAATGATTATGAATATGTCAGATATAGCAAGGAGACATTTTAATTGTTTATTAATAAACAAGTGTTTTCTGTGTCAGTGCCCTGAATAGATGAAGTTGACGACTCGCGATCTTTGCAGTAGTGAACGCGCCAGAGAGAAATGCACATTTCATACAGATTACACAAGCAGCAGTCTGTTTTCTTTCGTTGTGAATTGTTCTGTTTAAAAGAAGACATTTCAAGCTTTCTATAAAGGTCTCAGGTCTGTCAGGCGAGTAGGCTACCTTATCACTGAGTTTTGGTTAATTTATGAGACAAGCTCCAGGTTCACGCGCCGGCGCCTCCGTGTCGTGATTATCTATTGTCTGCTATATTTGCTTCTTATTTATTAAATCCAGGCAATTGGTTGATGTAACATTGATTAAAATTAAGATTAATACAAAAACGAAATTAATTTTAAAGAAAGGCTTTGTGCTTTCTGTTTGAGGTCTCAGTGAAAGTTTTAAAGCAGTCTCTTTTAGTGCCTCTTTTAGTGCCGCTTTCAGAGCGCTCACATCCGTAACATTGTTTTTTCCTCATAAATGCGAACATGAAAAATAAAATAAAACGAAAATGTTATGTTCTGTGGAGAGCCAACCCTTCTTGATCTGGTGGGTAGTATTACCTTTGGTTTGCGCAGTGTAATTCATAGAATTACAAAAAAATATTTTGTCACCTAAAAGTTAAAGATATTTTGTGTCACGTCCACGGCATGTGTAGCCTATTTCCCTCATATTAAATATAAAACGCATGTATAGACTGATATTTTTCTAATGTCTGGACTCCTTTATTAGGGGAGTATGGATATGGATATATAAACAGTTTCAATATATTTGTATTAAATGCATTTTCTGAGAATTTATATGTCACGTCCATAACGCTGGAATTGACATCACTTGATTACACATTGTATTACCTTGTTATGATAGTGACCCATACAATGTGCCAAACATATTTTCCTTACCTTGTCATTCAAGGCCAGAGCACTTTTTGTACAACCAACGTTGTGCTGAACTGCTGCAGTGGCGGCCAACAGCTCGTGAGTTTTTTTTTTTTTTCAAGGAAGTAGAAGGTTCTGGAACTTTTGCGCGCTTCCACATCCCGCGCAACTACGGATCTCCCAGGAACATTCATTATATATTGCTGCGTACATTTATCCGTGTCGGAGTTCTGAGTAGTAGCCTACCTAGATGCGCATGGCATGCGTGAGCCTGGTCGCCTGACAACAAGATTAAGCAGCTGAACAAGAATACGTTCCGATTGTTCTCATCTCAGCTCCGCCGAGACAAAATACACATGCCATTTCAAAAATCTTTCATTTATTGTCAGAAATATGTTTTCAAAAGCATCACTTTCATCAAATTTTATGTGACATAATTTCCAGTAGGCAACTGACTGCAAACTGGCACATCAGGACACAAATGAGCAGGCTTATGTGCCGGGGCTGAGCCACTGGTCATAATAATCATACGCATATTTTGTTCTTTTTCTTAATCACCACATGCTTAACAAGATTTCATTTTTAATATGAATGAGTATGAATGAATCATTTTTACTAAACCAGGATCGTGATTTTAACGGTAAAAGACTAGGGTTAGGGTTAGGTACGGTGGAAAACTATACATGGTGAATAACTGTAATAGATCTAACCGTACATTTAATGTAATTTTACAGTAAAACACCATTAAATTGACAGTTTTTGGATGTGAAAAAAGACATTGTATAATTCAGTGGTTCTCAACTCCAGTCCTCGTGACCCACTGCTCTGCACATTTTGTATGTCTCCCTTATTTAACACACCTGAATCAGATCATCAGCTCATTAGGAGAGACTCCATGAACTGAACTGAGTGTGTCAGATTAGAGAGACATACAAAATGTGCAGAGCAGTGGGTCCTGAGGACTGGAGTTGAGAACCACTGGTATAATTTACAGTGAAAAACCATAAATTGACATTTCCACTGAGATTGATAAAATCATTTATTTCTTTTAATATCAGTCTAATGCATTATTAAGCGATGTTAGCGTTTCAGATCGTCCCAGAGGAGGCGGGTTTCGTGACATCATCGCATACAACAGAAGTCCCATTTCATTGGCTAAGTGCCAGCCAATAAAACAGCTCGTTTGAACACCCTCACTCTGCCCCACTTTCTCTCTCGCGGCCACTAAGTTTCAAGTGCACAAGTTAGTTTTGCATCTGATATATCACGAAAATAGTAGCAAAAGTCAAGGCGCGAAATTTGAAATTGCAGTGACCGATTTGAGAAGTTCATCATCATCATCATTTCTCTTCATCCCCTATGGGACATAAGGCTTCAATGAGCACTCTCCACTGCATTCGGTCCCTGGCAGCATGTTGGGCCTCTCCCCATGACAGGTTCATCTGTTCCAGCTCTTGTGTCACAGTTCTGCGCTAGGTGGTTTTGGGTCTCCCTGGTTTTCTTTTACCAGGTGGTGTCCATCTTAGGGCAACTTTTGTGATGCTGTCCTGCTCCATCCTTAACACGTGTCCTAGCCATCTCAAGCGTCTTCGTGTAATCTCCTTGGTGATACTCCAGCTTCCCGTTTTCTTGTACAATTCATTGTTTGAGATCTTATTAGGCCAAAATATCTGGCATATTCGTCGGAGGCATCCATTATGGAACACTTCCATTCTCCTCATGTCAGTTTTGATAGCTGGCCAGCTCTCTGAACCGTACAGCAGAACAGATTTTACATTACAGTTATATAGGATCATCTTCGTTTTAAGGCTGTATTGTTTTGATCTCCATATAGAGCGGAGTTGGGAGAAGGCACCCTGAGCCTTTCCGAGCCTTGCTTTAATATCTTTAGATGCCCCACTGTCCTTACTGATGAGACTGCCCAGATAGGTGAAATTTTCCACAAACTCAAGTGGTTCCTCATTAACAAGGATGGGTGCTGTGGGGATGGAGTTGACACACATCACTTGTGTTTTGGAGGTGTTAATACTGAGCCCAACTTGTCTGGCAAAGTTGTTCAGCCTATCAGTTTTAGCCTGCATGTTGTACTGGTTGGTTGATAGGAGAGCAAGATCGTCAGCGAAGTCAAGATCTTCCAGCTGGGAAAGCAGAGTCCACTGGATGCCTCTGGGTCTGTCTGCTATGGTGTTGGTTGTGATCCAGTCTATGGCGACCAGGAAGAGGATAGGGGAGATGATGCACCCTTGTCTCACTCCGGACTGCACAGGAAACCACTCAGAGAGGTGATTTCCCATAATGACACTACACTTAAAATGTTCATAGAATGTTTTTATGATTGAGATGATCTTTGATGGTATTCCATAGGATTGCAGTATCTTCCAGAGGGTGTGTCGATGGACACTGTCGAAGGCCTTCCTAAAGTCCACAAAGTTGATGTAGAGGGGTGTATTCCATTCCAAGCACTGCTCTATGATGTTACGCAAAGCAAATATCTGGTCCATACATCCTCTTCCCTTCCTGAAGCCTGCTTGCTCCTGTCTAATTCTGGTGTCAATGGCTGTCTCCATGCGCTTGAGAAGGACTCTGCAGAACACCTTGCTTGGGATAGACAGAAGAGTAATTCCACGCCAGTTGTCACAGTTCTTAATGTTGCCTTTCTTGGGGACTTTGACAATGAGGCCTTTGGACCAATCTTCAGGGATGGTGTTACTGTTCCAGATGTTTTGGAATAGGTCCGTCAGCACTCTTGTTGATGTTAGAATGTCAACCTTGAGTATCTCGGCATGAATAGCATCTATGCCACATGCCTTGCCCCTTTTCAGGGTTTGGATGGCAGCTTTAACTTCAGCAGAGTCAGGGGGGTTGGTGTTGATTTCCAGGATATCCTCTGTTATTGTAATGTTGGCTGGTTGTTCAGGCTCAGGGAGGTTGAGTACTTCCTGGAAGTGTTGAACCCATCTGGCTGCTTGTTCACTCTCTGATGTACAGATGTTGCCATTCTTGTCCATAACATGGGTAGTTTGGTTTGTGCATCTGCCGCAGAGTCGCTTTGTGATTTTGTACACTGTGCCCAGATTTCCATAGGCTGCAGCTTTCTCGGCTTCACTTGCCAGGTGTTCAACAAAGACCCTTTTGTCTTTTCTAGCACTCCTCTTCACCTCTCTGTCCTTGTTTTTATAGGACATCTTGGTTTTCTCGAGGAGTCGTTGGGACTTGGTGTTCAGCATCTTTGCCTTCAGCTGTTTCCTCTCTTCGATTTTCAGCCAAGTGTTAGCGGATATCCATTCTTTGGCCCCTTTCTGTTTAAAGCCCAGGACTTTTTGTGCTGTTTCAGAGTATATGGTTTTGATAGCATTCCATTTGCTGTTTATGAGGTTTATGGTGGGTTCTTCTTCTATTTCACAGGAAGCCTCTAGCGTGCTGAAGCGGTTTCTGAGTTCCAACACAAACTCCTTGTTTTTCTTTGGGTATTGGAGTTTTGCAATGTCCAGTTTCTTCTGCCGATGGCCTTGTGGGATTAACTTCTTCAACTTGAGTTTAATGGTGGCAGCGATTAGGTAGTGGTCGCTATAGGCATCTGCACCTCGGTAGGCTCTAACATCTTCCAGTGACCTGCGCCATTTACCGTTAATGATGATGTGGTCAATTTGGTTGATGGTCCTACCATCAGGTGACTGCCATGTGAGCTTATGGATGTTTTTGTGTGGGAAGATGGTGCCGCCGATGACCAGGTTGTTACTCATGCAGAAATCAACAAGGCGTTCACCATTGTTGTTTCTGTCGCCACATCCATGTCTACCCATTGCTCTCTCGTTGTTGAAGTTGTTGGTTCCCACTTTGGCATTCATGTCGCCAGTTAGGAGAAGAACGTCGTGTTGGGGTACTTTGGAAACCGTCATTTGCAGTTGTTCATACCAGTCTTTATTTACCTCCTCTTCAGCCTCGTTGGTTGGTGCATAGCACTGTAAGATGGTGAGTTTACAGAACTTTGAGTTGAGGCGTATTCGGATCAGTCTTTCACTTACTGGTTCCCACTCTAGCAGGGTTTTGGCCTTCTCCTTGGAGATTAAAATGGCTCCACCATGTGTATGGGTGTTCTCGTGACCAGAATGGAGGATAACAGACCCTTCATGCAGGACTTGACGACCAGAGCCGATCCAGTGACTCTCACTTATCCCCAAGATGTCCAGATGGTACCTTTTCATCTCACTGAGGACTTGTGCTGTCTTGGTGGTCTCCCACATGGTACGGACGTTCCATGTTCCAATGCGGATCTTGGTTTTAGGTCCTAGTAGGCCCTCTGTCGCACTCCTGACTTCCCTACGGATTTCATCAGGGGTGGTCATACTGCCATCCGAAGAGTTTGGGTGGCCAGGGTCTACTATGGGCCTGATGTAAGTAGTATTGCTCATTGTAGTTTCTGTAACAGTACATTTTTTACAGGGTGGCATTGTTAGCGCCACGCCCAACCCCCAACCTGGAGGGCGAGGTGCTGCCTTTCGTCTCACTCCTCACCCAAGACCAGTCTGGTATGGTTGAACCTACCAGGAGCCATAGGCTCCCTCCAGCATAGCTCTCAGGATCATAGAAGCACGCAAGCCTCTCCACCACGACAAGGTTGCAGCACACGGAGAAGGATTTGAGAAGTTGCAAGTGCATAATTAAGGTTGTACTGCGAAAGTGAATGTAAGGATAAGTGCAAATATATATTACAAGTTTGTGTCAGTCATTGTATTTTTGTGAATGGCATTTTACACTTTTGTGACTACTTGTCTGCAGCTTCACAGTGATAAGATGAAAATAATACAACAAAGTTTGTTTCTAGAAGAAAATTGCGCCATCGTCCAACTTAAGTAAGGCAGATCAATCATTTTGTTGAAAATGAAATGTCCCCAACTAAGCAAGCCAAAAGCCAAGGCAACAGTGGAGGAACCG
Source organism: Rutilus rutilus (assembly GCF_951802725.1). Classification (NCBI taxonomy): domain Eukaryota; kingdom Metazoa; phylum Chordata; class Actinopteri; order Cypriniformes; family Leuciscidae; genus Rutilus; species Rutilus rutilus. The sequence continues at coordinate 574,497 of NC_140232.1, forward strand.
AAACTCCATCAGTGACAGAATGGAGAAAAAAACCTTGGGAGAACCCAGGCTCAATCGTTCAGTTCTTCTCTGGCCAACGAGCGAACAATGTGTGATTATGATCCAGGCAGAATTACAGGTCAGAGGTCAGATTAGATTAGAACATTCAGAATATTATCCAGTTCCATCTGATTGGAAGTCGGAGTCATCAGTGTTGAGGATCAGTGCCGATGGCTGTCGTGTCGATGAGGCCTTCACAGGGCTGATGAGGCTGCCACTTCAGGGATGTGTCATGGATGGGTCCAGGCGCAGGTCCTTCATCTGATCTGGATACGGCCAGGATACGGCGGACTGCGGTAAACAGGGGAGGGACTGGTTGACCCTTCAGGACTGCGTTGTCATCGTGTCCAGGCGCAGATCCTTCATCAGATCTGGATCCGGCCTGGATCCGGCGGACTGCGGTAAACAGGTGAGGGACTGGTTGACCCTTCAGGACTGCGTTGTCATCATGTCCAGGCGCAGGTCCTTAATCAGATCTGGATACGGCCGGGATCCGGCGGACTGCGGTAAACAGGTGAGGGACTGGTTGACCCTTCAGGACTGCATTGTCATCGTGTCCAGGCGCAGATCCTTCATCAGATCTGGATACGGCCTGGATTCGGCGGACTGCGGTAAACAGGTGAGGGACTGGTTGACCCTTCAGGACTGCATTGTCATCGTGTCCAGGCGCTGATCCTTCATCAGATCTGGATACGGCCTGGATTCGGCGGACTGCGGTAAACAGGTGAGGGACTGGTTGACCCTTCAGGACTGCGTTGTCATCATGTCCAGGCGCAGATCCTTCATCAGATCTGGATCCGGCCTGGATCCGGCGGACTGCGGTAAACAGGTGAGGGACTGGTTGACCCTTCAGGACTGCGTTGTCATCGTGTCCAGGCGCTGATCCTTCATCAGATCTGGATACGACCTGGATTCGGCGGACTGCGGTAAACAGGTGAGGGACTGGTTGACCCTTCAGGACTGCGTTGTCATCGTGTCCAGGCGCAGGTCCTTAATCAGATCTGGATACGGCCGGGATCCGGCAGACTGCGGTAAACAGGTGAGGGACTGGTTGACCCTTCAGGACTGCATTGTCATCGTGTCCAGGCGCAGATCCTTCATCAGATCTGGATACGGCCTGGATTCGGCGGACTGCGGTAAACAGGTGAGGGACTGGTTGACCCTTCAGGACTGCGTTGTCATCATGTCCAGGCGCAGATCCTTCATCAGATCTGGATCCGGCCTGGATCCGGCGGACTGCGGTAAACAGGTGAGGGACTGGTTGACCCTTCAGGACTGCGTTGTCATCGTGTCCAGGCGCAGGTCCTTCATCAGATCTGGATACGGCCGGGATCCGGCAGACTGCGGTAAACGGGAGGGACTGGTTGACCCTTCAGGACTGCATTGTCATCGTGTCCAGGCGCAGGTCCTTCATCAGATCTGGATCTGGCCGGGATCCGGCGGACTGCGGTAAACAGGTGAGGGACTGGTTGACCCTTCAGGACTGCGTTGTCATCGTGTCCAGGCGCTGATCCTTCATCAGATCTGGATCCGGCCTGGATCCGGCGGACTGCGGTAAACAGGTGAGGGACTGGTTGACCCTTCAGGACTGCGTTGTCATCGTGTCCAGGCGCAGGTCCTTCATCAGATCTGGATCCGGCCGGGATCCGGCGGACTGCGGTAAACAGGTGAGGGACTGGTTGACCCTTCAGGACTGCGTTGTCATCGTGTCCAGGCGCAGGTCCTTCATCAGATCTGGATCCGGCCGGGATCCGGCGGACTGCGGTAAACAGGTGAGGGACTGGTTGACCCTTCAGGACTGCGTTGTCATCGTGTCCAGGCGCAGGTCCTTCATCAGATCTGGATACGGCCTGGATCCGGCGGACTGCGGTAAACAGGTGAGGGACTGGTTGACCCTTCAGGACTGCGTTGTCATCGTGTCCAGGCGCAGGTCCTTCATCAGATCTGGATCCGGCCGGGATCCGGCGGACTGTGGTAAACAGGTGAGGGACTGGTTGACCCTTCAGGACTGCGTTGTCATCGTGTCCAGGCGCAAGTCCTTCATCAGATCTGGATCCGGCCAGGATCCGGCGGACTGTGGTAAACAGGGGAGGGACTGGTTGACCCTTCAGGACTGCGTTGTCATCTTCCTGTTCAGCATCCATCCACCTCTTGAGTTTCTTTCTTGGAACTTTGTCTCTCTTTGCGTTTTCCAGCCATAGCTTGCAGTGATGTCAATCAGCTTGCATGTTAACAGCGATTTAAACTTACTGATGAGATATATTTTGCACCAAATACAGCTCAAAAGTGGAGTAAACTAGATTGCTGAATTACTACTCGATCAAGTTAATATAGTTAGCACCTTTACATTCTCCACGGTCGCCATCTTGCCATCGATTAGAAATATCTGGATCCTTCGACTTGGGAAAGCCTTCGTCGCGCCGCTGTGACGCAATCGGCCTTCAGATGCAGCCTTCGGAGGAGCAGCTCCTGGGTGCTTCTCATCCATCCTCGTCTCCTCACTCCTCCGTCCTCCATCCTATGACCCGGAAACCGATCGAGCTCAGCCATCTTGAAGGACATCTCAATTCTGTATCGAAGAGTGAGGAGCTTCCAGAGGAGTTATGAGCGAGGAGACACGGGCGAGTGATGCACGTATAAATTTTGAATTTATCGTTATGAATTTCTTAAATAATCAAACTTCAACAACATAAGGGCAGATCCTTTGAGCGCTGCTAATGACGCTGTGAAGTGACGCTCGAGTGATCAAATATTCCAGTGTATAAATAAACTTTCCTTCGATTCCTCCATCCTCCTTTTCTTTGGAAAGGAAGAATAGGAGGAAAGGAAGCGAGGAAAGGAAGTGAGGAAAGGAAGTGAGGAAAGGAAACGAGAAAAGGAAGCGAGGAAAGGAAGCGGGGGAAGGAAACGAGGGAAGGAAACGAGGAAAGGAAGTTCAATTTAATTCAATTCAAATTTATTTGTATAGCGCTTTTCACAATACATATTGTTTCAAAGCAGCTTTACAGAAAGTGCATTTCAGAAATGTACATAGAGAAATACAGTTAGTTAATCATGTATTGATTTAGGGCATGAACATATCGCCAGCGTCGAGTCGAGTCATCTCTTCACAGGCGTCGAGTCGTCTCTTCACAGGCGTCGAGTCGTCTCTTCACGGGCTTCGAGTCGTCTCTTCACGGGCATCGAGTCGTCTCTTCACGGGCGTCGAGTCGTCTCTTCACGGGCTTCGAGTCGTCTCTTCACGGGCGTCGAGTCGTCTCTTCACAGGCGTCGAATCGTCTCTTCACAGGCGTCGAATCGTCTCTTCACAGGCTTCGAGTCGTCTTTTCACGGGCTTCGAGTCGTCTCTTCACGGGTGTTGGGGCATCTGTAGTTTCCATGGGAGGCTGGATACAAACTGGAGCTGACGATCTGTATTTACCTCGGGACTAGCGTCCCGAGATAACAACAGAAAAGCAGATGGGAAATAATTAGCGTAGCTGCTGTTCATAATATTAATGCATTCAATCTGATTCAACTGTAGTATAAAAGGTAAGTATTATGTGAATGCTTGGCTAAAGAGATGCGTCTTTAATCTAGTTTTAAACTGGGACAGCGAGTCTGAGACTCGAACAATATCAGGAAGGCCATTCCAGAGTTTAGGAGCTAAATGTGAAAACGCCCTCCCTCCTTTAGTGGACTTAGATATCCTAGGAATGACCAGAAGCCTCGAATTTAGTGATCTTAAAGAGCGGGATGGATTGTAGGGCGATAGAAGTTCCGTTAAATACAGGGGAGCTAAACCATTTAGGTCTTTATAGGTCAGTAGTAATACTTTGTAATTGATACGGAACTTTATAGTCAACCAGTGTAGAGACGATAGAATCGGTGTTATATGATCATATTTTCTTGATCTAGTAAGAACTCTAGCGGCGGCATTCTGGACTAACTGTAGCTTGTTTATTGAGGATGCAGGACAACCAGCTAATAAAGCATTACAGTAATCTAGTCTCGAGGTCATGAATGCATGAACTAACTTTTCTGCATCAGAAACAGATAACATATTACGTAGCTTAGCAATGTTTCTAAGGTGGAAAAAGGCTGTTCTTGTAACATATGAAATATGATTTTCAAAAGACAAGTTGCGGTCTAATATAACACCCAGGTCTTTTACTGTAGTGGATAAAGTAACAGGACACCCTTCTAAATTAAAGTTGTATTGTAAGAGGTTTTGTGGGCAGTTTTTTGGACTAATAAGTAATACCGTTTTATCTGAATTTAATAGCAGAAAATTACACGTCATCCAGTATTTTATATCTTTAACACACTCTGTCAATTTAGATAATTTATTGTTTTCATCTGGTCGTGATGAAATATATAATTAAGTGTCATCAGCATAACAGTGGAAATTAATTCCATGTTTTCTTATAATATTACCAAGTGGCAGCATATATATTGAGAATAGCAGAGGGCCTAACACAGATCCTTGCGGCACTCCATAGTTTACTGGAGTTATCTTCGATTTTTCCCCATTTAAGCAGACAAAATGGTAACGGTCTGATAAGTACGATCTGAACCAGTTTAATGCCTGTCCCTGAACACCAGTGTAGTTTTGTAGTCGATCTAAGAGTATTTTGTGATCTACAGTGTCGAACGCAGCACTAAGATCGAGTAAAACTAGTATTGAGATACAGCCTTGGTCAGAAGCTAGAAGTAAATCATTTGTGATTTTAACGAGCGCAGTTTCTGTGCTATGGTGCGGTCTGAATCCTGACTAAAACTTTTCATAGATATCATTTTCTTGCAAGAAAGAGCCCAGTTGAGCGGACACCACTCTTTCTAGTATTTTAGACATAAATGGAAGATTTGAAATCGGTCTGTAATTTGCTAGGTTATTATGATCTAATTGTGGTTTCTTAATAAGAGGTTTTATAACTGCCAACTTGAATATTCTTGGAACATGACCTAAAGATAAAGACGAGTTAATAATATTGAGAAGAGGCTCTTCCACTATAGGTAACACTTCTTTCAGTAGTTTAGTGGGTATTGGATCTAATAAACATGTTGTTGTTTTAGATGAAATGATAAGTTTATTTAGCTCTTCCTGTCCTATAGTAGTAAAGCGGTGTAGTTGTTCTTGAGGGATAATTGAGGCTGAATCATAAGACACCATTAAAGATTGTACATTTACAATTGTGTTTCTGATGCTTTCTATTTTCTCAATGAAGAAATTCATAAAATCATTACTACTACACTGTAACGGAATATTTTGCTCAGGTAACGTCTGTTTATTTGTTAGTCTAGCCACGGTGTTAAATAAAAACCTTGGATTATTTTGGTTATTTTCTATTAGTTTGCGGAGATGCTCAGCCCTGGCTGCTTTTAGGGCCTTTTTATAATGTGACATACTGTCTTTCCACGCGATTCTAAAGACCTCTAAATTAGTTTATTTCCATTTACGCTCTAAATTACGAGTTTCTCTCTTGATAACATGCGCAGCACTGTTGTACCATGGTGCTTTAGTTTTCTCTCTAACCTTTTTTAATCTAATTGGTGCAACGATGTCTAATGTACTAGAGAAAATGGTGCTCATAGTGCTAGTCATTTCCTCTAGTAGTTCATCTGTTTGTTTGGGTTCACTGAGTAGCTGAGATAGATCAGGTAAGCTATTTGAGAATCTATCTATAGTGGTTGGAAGGATTGTTCTGCCTGGTCGATAACGTGGCGCAACATGACAAATTTCAGCAGTACATAGTATGCAAGTGACCATGTAATGGTCAGTGACTTCATCACTTTGCGGTATAATATCTATATTGGTTGGATTGGTTCCATGTGATATAATTAAATCTAGTGTATGATTAAGACGATGAGTGGGACCAGTGACGTTTTGCTTGACCCCAAAGGAGTTTAATAAATCTGTAAACGCAGCCCCTAACGCATCATTTTTGTTATCTACATGTATATTAAAATCTCCAACAATTAATGCTTTATCGACATTGACCAATAGATCTGAGAGAAAGTCTGCAAACTCTTTTAGGAAATCAGCGTAAGGCCCTGGCGGTCTATATACAGTAGCCAAGGCTAGAGATAATAGGGATTTCTTTCTTACATCTAAGAGAGTAACATTTAGTACAATTACTTCAAACGAATTAAACCTGTGACCTGTTTTCTGGGTAACATTAAGAATATCTCTGTAGATTGTTGCAACACCGCCGCCACGACCAATCAGACGGGGCTCATGCTTATAACAGTATCCAGGAGGAGCAGACTCTTTAAGACCGAAATAATAATTTGGTTTAAGCCAGGTTTCAGTAAGGCAAAGTACATCGAAACTATTATCTGTGACCATTTCATTTACAATAACCGCCTTAGGTGTAAGCGATCTGATGTTTAAAAGACCTAGCTTTATAAATTGTTTTTGTACACTAATATTGAGATTTTCTGGTTTAATCACAATTAGATTTTTCCTAGATTCTACAGTAGATTTAATGTTTGACCTCACTAAACGAGGAATAGACACAGTTTCAATATAATGTTCTACACTGGTACTTATATCAATTAAGTTTGGACAGCAAAGATTGTGATTTGGACTTTGACTTACTAGTCATATGGTGTGTAACGTCTTGGAGATGTTGTCCGAGAGAAGAGCCGCTCCGATTCTGCTGGGGTGAAGGCCATCAGCACGGAAGAGCCTAGGTCGCTCCCAGAACAGATTCCAAATTATTTACAAAGAGCAGTCTCTGTTCATTACACCATGACATTAACCATTCATTTAGAGCAAATAATCTACTGAACCTTTCATGTCCTTGTCGGTACGTGGGAAGCGGTCCAGACACGATGATCGTTGTTTCAGGCGATGTGCTGCGTACCGTCTCGATCAGACTCCTGTAGTCCTTCTTCAGAACCTCCGACTGCCGCAGCCTGATGTCGTTCGTTCCCGCGTGCAGCACGACAGCTCCGACGCGCTCGTCACCGTTCAGGATCTCGGGGACCTGCGCAGCGTCATCAAGAACACAAGCACCAGGAAAGCAGTGAGTGCGCACCTTACCTTTACCTGAGGTAGCGTGGACATGCCGGACGATGGAACTGCCGATGATCACAGCGTCGCGTTCCGTCTCGCGTAGAGGGGAGAAGCGGTTCCGTGTGGAGATCTCGAAGGCCGGGAGGGGCGGAGAGGTCCTTGCTCTGGTCCGGGCTCGCGTCTTCCGCTGTGGAATCACCCAGGGTCCATGGTGTTGTGTCGGTGCCGGAGTGAATGAAACCAGGGATGATCGCATCCTGGGCAGAGAAACACACGGGGTTACTAACCACTGACTTGTGAGCATCGGCGCGTGATGTTTCAAGCGCGGATCGCCGATCTCGCAATTCGGCCTGTCTCTCTAGTAGGTCGCGGATCTGCTTCTCCACGGATTCCAGCTCTAACTGCACAGAATGCAGCTCGAACGTGTCCTCACCTGCACTCAAAGGTAATGTTAGACACACATCCGTTATATTCGCCATTATAGCAGATGTGCTATAATGGCGAATTATAGCTTTCAGTGATACGGGTGTAAATAAGACGATCGATTGGCGCGACCACGCGTGCAATGCTAGCGGGCTGAGGCTAGTAGCGGAAGTTTGGATATAAGTAGCGATATCAAAGCAATCCGATTGTTTTTTAAAGAGAATAGTTTTCCAGATATGTTCACACGCTATAAAAATGAAAAAGTTCGTTTGTAAAAGAGTGTAAAGAAGAAAATCAAGGTTTCTGAATTAATTTGACGGAGCTCCAAACACAACAACGCACGAAGTGAGGAAAGGAAGCGAGGAAAGGAAGTGAGGAAAGGAACCGAGGAAAGGAAGTGAGGAAAGGAACCGAGGAAAAGAAGTGAGGAAAGGAAGCGATGAAAGGAAACGAGGAAAGGAAGCGAGGGAAGGAAGCGAGGGAAGGAAACGAGGAAAGGAAGTGAGGAAAGGAAACGAGGAAAGGAAACGAGGGAAGGAAGCGAGGGAAGGAAGCGAGGGAAGGAAACGAGGAAAGGAAGCGAAGAAAGGAAACGAGGGAATGAAGTGAGGAAAGGAAGCGAGGAAAGGAAACAAGGAAAGGAAGCGAGGGAAGGAAACGAGGAAAGGAAGCGAGGAAAGGAAGCGAGGAAAGGAAGCGAGGGAAGGAAACGAGGAAAGGAAGCGAGGGAAGGAAACGAGGAAAAGAAGCGAGGAAAGGAAGCGAGGGAAGGAAGCGAGGGAAGGAAACGAGGAAAGGAAGCGAGGGAAGGAAACGAGGGAATGAAGTGAGGAAAGGAAGTGAGGAAAGGAAGCGAGGGAAGGAAACGAGGAAAGGAAGCGAGGGAAGGAAACGAGGGAATGAAGTGAGGAAAGGAAGTGAGGAAAGGAAGCGAGGGAAGGAAACGAGGAAAGGAAGCGAGGGAAGGAAACGAGGAAAGGAAGCGAGGAAAGGAAGCGAGGAAAGGAAGCGAGGGAAGGAAACGAGGGAATGAAGTGAGGAAAGGAAGTGAGGAAAGGAAGCGAGGGAAGGAAACGAGGGAAGGAAGCAAGGGAAGGAAACAAGGGAAGGAAACGAGGGAAGGAAACGAGGGAAGGAAACGAGGAAATGAAACGAGGGAATGAAGTGAGGAAAGGAAGCGAGGAAAGGAAACGAGGAAAGGAAACGAGGAAAGGAAGTGAGGAAAGGAAGCGAGGGAAGGAAACGAGGGAAGGAAGCGAGGGAAGGAAACAAGGGAAGGAAACGAGGGAAGGAAACGAGGAAATGAAACGAGGGAATGAAGTGAGGAAAGGAAGCGAGGAAAGGAAACGAGGAAATGAAACGAGGGAATGAAGTGAGGAAAGGAAGCGAGGAAAGGAAACGAGGAAAGGAAACGAGGAAAGGAAGTGA
>NC_140232.1:588386-613386 GCF_951802725.1 Rutilus rutilus
CACATACACACACTCACACACACTCACACACACACACACACACACACACACACACTGTGGAACCGGAAAAGATAGTTTTTCGAAAATATATTTTTTGACGATTAATAAGTATTTTACAGTAATTACATGCTCTTAATAGTGAAGAATTGTTTACTAAAGATCATAGACTGAGTTGTACTGTATACTTGTGTAAACTCTGTCTGACGCTTGTGTTCTCAGGCACCATTCGCAATCTCACTGGCACATGGATCACATGGTCAGAGAACAATTATAATACAGGATCAAGTTATAGATATAGATATAGATGCGGATACAAGCCTGAGTTCTCCTCTGATCAGATCAGCCTCGCTGGCCAACAACAGGTGAACATATGACCATCACACACACACACACACACACACACACACACACACACACACACACACACACACACACACACACACACACACTTCATATCAGCCTCGCTGGCCAACAACAGGTGAACATATGACCATCACACACACACACACACACACACACACACACACACACACACACACACACTTCATATCAGCCTCGCTGGCCAACAACAGGTGAACATATGACCATCACACACACACACACACACACACACACACACACTTCATATCAGCCTCGCTGGCCAACAACAGGTGAACATATGACCATCACACACACACACACACACACACACACACACACACACACTTCATATCAGCCTCGCTGGCCAACAACAGGTGAACATATGACCATCACACACACACACACACACACACACACACACACACACACACACACACACACACTTCATATCAGCCTCGCTGGCCAACAACAGGTGAACATATGACCATCACACACACACACACACACACACACACACACACACACACACACACACACACACACACACACACACACACTTCATATCAGCCTCGCTGGCCAACAACAGGTGAACATATGACCATCACACACACACACACACACACACACACACACACACACACACTTCATATCAGCCTCGCTGGCCAACAACAGGTGAACATATGACCATCACACACACACACACACACACACACACACACACACACACTTCATATCAGCCTCGCTGGCCAACAACAGGTGAACATATGACCATCACACACACACACACACACACACACACACACACACACACACACACACACACACACACACACACACACACACACACACACTTCATATCAGCCTCGCTGGCCAACAACAGGTGAACATATGACCATCACACACACACACACACACACACACACACACACACACACACACACACACACACACACACACACACACACACACACACACACACACACACACACACACACTTCATATCAGCCTCGCTGGCCAACAACAGGTGAACATATGACCATCACACACACACACACACACACACACACACACACACACACACACACACACACACTTCATATCAGCCTCGCTGGCCAACAACAGGTGAACATATGACCATCACACACACACACACACACACACACACACACACACACACACACACACACACACACACACACACACACACACACACTTCATATCAGCCTCGCTGGCCAACAACAGGTGAACATATGACCATCACACACACACACACACACACACACACACACACACACACACACACACACACACTTCATATCAGCCTCGCTGGCCAACAACAGGTGAACATGTGACCATCACACACACACACACACACACACACACACACACACTTCATATCAGCCTCGCTGGCCAACAACAGGTGAACATATGACCATCACACACACACACACACACACACACACACACACTTCATATCAGCCTCGCTGGCCAACAACAGGTGAACATATGACCATCACACACACACACACACACACACACACACACACACACACACACACACACACACACACTTCATATCAGCCTCGCTGGCCAACAACAGGTGAACATATGACCATCACACACACACACACACACACACACACACACACTTCATATCAGCCTCGCTGGCCAACAACAGGTGAACATGTGACCATCACACACACACACACACACACACACACACACACACACTTCATATCAGCCTCGCTGGCCAACAACAGGTGAACATATGACCATCACACACACACACACACACACACACACACACACACACACACACACACACACACACACTTCATATCAGCCTCGCTGGCCTACAACAGGTGAACATGTGACCATCACACACACACACACACACACACACACACACACACACACACATTTCATATCAGTATCGGGAAGATGCCAGAGATTAAAGAAAACAATGATTCATGGTACAACTGTACTGAGCATCATTTCAGTTTTAGTTTAGAGCTTTATTACAGTAAACACCCATGAAGCAAATACTACACCATCACAGAGACACTGAGAGATTGTGTGTCCTAATCTCACTCTCTTCTTGATTGACAGCTGTGGTTCAGTTTCACTGTGTCAAATGTGTCCGTTTGTCCTTTAACAAACTATGTCTTCGATGCCTATAACCTTCCACCACCAAATCTTGGAACAGGCAGCACTTATATAAAGAGATTCGAAGCAGGTCAGTTTTATCTCTTACAGCCACTCATTTCATCTTCTCTGTTCTATGTGGTGATGTTTGATTATTTCCTCTCCATCTTATTATAATTTTACATTAAAACTGTAAACTATGAGCCACTGCCCACTGTGTTCCACATTTAATTTTGAGATCTACTTTAGCTGAAACATACAGATGAGGCCGGTGCTCAGACGTGCAAAACCTGTGATGTTTAAGACGCCATCAAGTCCAGACAGCAACATCCGGCCCACATCCGGCCCACATCCGGCCCACATCCGGGCCGTGTGGAATCCATGTGTACCGGATGTGGGCCAGATCTGGGCCGACACTATGTTGCTGTCTGGGATATTATGAGCTGTGTTTGAAATCATCCTCAGTCAGAATTCCCTTTATTAATGTCATTAAGCCCATTACATGAGAAAAGACCAAATGGAATTGCTCAATGTGGGATTAAATCATTATATTTTTACTTTATAATTACTTCGACGTGGGTGAAATGACCAGGATCCTTCCCACTATAGATGACTTTTAAATTTAAATTCAATAAAAAATATTCACAATAAACTCACATCAGACTCTGTGAAATTGTGTGTAACCAAATCAATGATAATTAGAATAGGAGCATTTTCTGAGGGCATTTAAAGCTACACTGTGTAATATTTTAAGTTGATTTTTAGCAAAAAAACACTTTTTATATTCAAAATGATTCACACTCATTAATGTGTAGTCACTTCAACCAACTAATCTGCAATTTAGAATACATAAGAGCGAGTCACTCGAATGGCGGCAGCCATGTTGCGCATCCATCTTGAAAATACATTAGCCAAAGAGGGACATACCTGGAAATTCAAGCTTCGCCTTTCGCGTTTTGACACTCAGTGGCACCGTGACCGAATCCCACACCACTCCCAGGAACGTGGTTCTTTAGGCTGGTGCCAACACACTTTTCTTTGTGTTGAGTCTCAACCCCAAGCTCTGGATGTGGGTAAGGACGACATCTCGATCCCGAGGTGCCAGACCTGGTGTGCCTGCAGTACAGCCATTATGTGCAGACTGGCACCATCCCGACCCGCAGCCAAGTAAACCCTGCCCACCAAAGAAGATGCATCACGGCAGGGTTTGGTGGGCAGCACCGGGGTTTTCAGGGATGACGCAACATTGGGGGAAAGACTCTTCCACCCGAGGCATCATCCCATAGACACTCTCTCTCACCCCAGCAATATTACTGTAGTCTAATACAAGGGATTGGCCAGACGAGAAGAGTGTGGCGTTTTCCATGATTTACACAACTCGTTGTGCAGATCTAGAAAAAAACCGGCAAAACCCGGCAATGAGGTTGTTCTCTGCCTTTCACTTGGCCAGCTGATATTTAATCTGTCCACGGCACGAGAAACAACCTCAACCAGCTCCTCATATGCAGGGACATGGAGTGGCGAGTCATCTCCAAAATCCCTGCCCTCGATGCTGAGCACATCCACTTCTTTGGAAGTAGACAGCTCAAACATTGGGTTCTCCGCTCGTGGGGAAGAAGCAGCTGAGCGGGAGAACATCGGAACTGGCAGAAGATTCCTGAGAAAGTGCCTCAGCAGTCTTAGGATACCCTGTCAAATCCATTTGCGAACTCCATGATGAGCGCCGCCAAAGATCTTGTCAAAGATGGCCAAGCGGGAGCGCAGCACTCAGATTGGTGATTTTCCACAATCCTCACAAGTAGCTCCCTCGAGAGTTCAGTGCGAGTTTCCTCGGAAGGCAACTATTGCAATACTTTACCAATTGAGTTAAGAGAGAGTACAAATTATTGAAATATAAAGACAGCTAAAAGCAAATCAAACTTGTAATATCGTGTATATAAATCATCTTATCTTTGATACCGCCATTATTATCTTTAGCAGTGTTTATGTGTGTATTTGTTGATGTTCAAATCTGTGTGTTTTTTGTTTTTGTTTTTAATGTTTCACTGCTCTATGAAGCCCCTCCTTCTGAAAAGCACACTGTGCTCTGATTGGTCGGCTGGAGCTGTGTGTTGTGATTGGTCAAACACTTTGAGCGTGTTTGGGAAATGTCCCGCCCCTTTATTTTGCATATTAATTATTATGAGGAGGAATATTGTGACATGTTCGTTCCCAGAAGAAACTCACGAATACAGTGGAGGCGTTTCAGGAGTTCAGAAACACTGACACTGATATAGAGAAGACCTGGAGCTTTTTCATGATCACACAGCAACATTACACACTAAACACAGATGAACATGGAGAAAAGCAGAATAGGTCCTCTTTAATAGAACAAAACCAACCTCTTAATAGATCAAATCGATATGTGTGACCAAGTCACTGTCACACTGACATATGTGCCAGACAACACTATAAATATAGCTTGATAAACCGAAGCACCAAGAGGAAACGCAAGAACATGCAAGATTAAATAAGTGCTCTAGACTAGATCATCTTCACTGTGGTTTCAGACACAGCTCTGATATCCAGATATGGCTCGGGTCTCTCTTTAATGTACATCTGTGGGATTTTCCACTTGTTTTATCCAGAAGCTGAAAATTGCACAGCACATCTCTCCTCAGCAAGACACTTGATTTGACGAATCGTTCATGTCTGGAACACAAACACTGCAGGCTGACACACACTCCACTTTAATACTTTTAATTCATTTTCACTGACTGTTGATTGACTTCCCAGCGGAAATCCAATGGAACGTTCATATTTATTCAGTCCTTCATGATGATAAAATAGTGGTGATCTTCAATGTGAGCTCTGCGGCGGACAGACACACCATCGACCTGGAAAACCCAACAAAAACCCTAAAGACTGTTGAGATAAAAGCGGTATGTTTCTCTTTAACATTTTATTTTGTGCTAAAATTAAAAGAACACTGCAACCCACAAGTAAACAAGTAAAAAAAAAAAAATCTACAGATGAAGTAAAACATTTTTTTTCTGCCTGTTCTGTCTGTAATTTTTCATATTTGTTTGTTGGCCCTACAGGGATGCAAAGTAGAAAAATGTGAAGTGGAACTGGAATACACGGGTCCCTGTGAAAACCTTACAATACGGGTAACAATAGAATCAGATCTAATACATAGAAGGTACACAAAACAATACAAAACATGCATGACTAAAATAATGCAACAAACATTCATTTGACAACATAAGATGTAACATAATACCCTAATATACATAACTGATGAAAATAATTATTAAAATGAAAAACCATCAAAGTGTCACAGGAATTCTGGGAATGTAATGTACAGTTTTTCACTGTAAATTATAAGATGATTTGTTCCTTTTTTACTTACAAAAACGGTACAGGTTAAATCTATTACCCAGTTTTCCCATGTACTTATCAATAAATCTGTTTTTCCAAATATTGGTATCTTACATAGAAATTGAAACTGCCTCAGAGATCGCTATAAAATGATTATTTGAAATCATAATATTTATCATTATAAATGACTGGGAAGTTATGGAAAACAAAATATTATCAACAAATTATGTAAGAAGTCTGTGCATGGTAACACATGTTCATCATGGTCATTATTGGGGTTGTACAAAGTCAGTATGCAAAGTATGTCCTTGAAGCAAGCAAAACAGATATTGAGAAAGGGAATGAGATGCTGCATCCTCAGACGCTTCACGTGAGCCGGTGTCTGAAGCATGTGTATTACATGCCAATTTTTATTGGCTCCTGCAGTCAGGTGACGTTACAGGTTATATAAGGCTGCCCAGAGAGAACGGCATCAGCTTCAGATTGTCTGAAGGAAGACGTTGCCATGCCTGAAGTATGTGTAAGTACGCCAGAGCGATGAAGCCCAACTCTACACCTGCAACACCAAACATACAAGGAAGGCATATCCATATGTATTTAACATGCTTTTATACTTAAAGGGGTGGTATAATGCCCTTTTCACAAGATGTTAAATAAGCCTCTGATGTCCCCAGAGTGTGTGTGTGAAGTTTCAGCTCAAAATACCCCACAGATATTTTTATATAGCATGTTAAAATTATCACTTTTTGAGAGTGAGCAAAAACGCACCGTTTTTGTGTCTGTCCCTTTAAATGCAAATGAGCTGCTGCTCCCGGCACAGGGGGCGGAGCTTCAAGAGCTCGTGTCCTTTTACCTCACACACACATGCACTGAAAATTTCAAAAACGTTTAGCCTTTTATGTTCAAACCGGAGTCAGACAATGATGGAGAGACTCAAGAAGAAGTGACAACATGTAGAAGCAACAGGACATTTCTGAATGGTTAGTTGATGAATTAAGGTAGCTTATGTGTAGTTATCTTCTAGTCACTGATTAGCATATTCTGTCTTGATAATCTATAAATCGTGTTCAGGGGGCGGGGTTTATGTAAATTTTAGGGTTGGTGATGTCACTAACCCGGGAGGAATGTGGTGTAGTCTCTACCAGCCGTTTGTTGTAGTTCTTAAAAAGCCATTTCTGTAAAAGCAAATCTCTCCCTTTGCTCTGAACTTTGAGCGTCGTAACTTTGCAGATGTTGTTTATGCTCAAACAGCAACATTACACACTAACTACAGTTAGAAAAGTCAAATCATAATCAACCACCCCTTTAAGTTTGAAAGTAGGAGTAAATTTCACCCGGGCCCTGGTATGACCTGCCAGGAATCGCTCATCCAGTCTACCCTGGGCAGATTCCTCTTTCTCCACCGACCATTCTGGGTTTAATTTGGCCGTGGCAGGGGTCATGTCATCAACCATCTCCTCATGTGGGGGGGCAAGCGAGGAGACGGAGTCACTCAGCATATCCACCGCAACTCCCATCCTCAGAACTAGATCGGTCCAACATGCCCTCTGCCAGACATATTACACTTTATAAACCCTAGACATATTACACACAACTCCTGACTGCGGTGGCCAATCAAAATTGCCATGTAACACACATGCTTCAGACACCGGCTCATGAAGCGCTCCAACTGAACTTTTTTGTGTGTTTTTTTTTAAGATAACATCTCAATTTGAACAATGTAAGGACAGAAATGAAGCTCAGCATAAAGTGAACTGTACGAGTGAGTATCCTATAATTCATCATCTCGTTATACTCGTTGTCTGCTCAGAACATTTGTGTGATTCCTCTAAGAATTCTCAGTTCCAGGCAAGTCTGGGTTGGCCATTGTGGTTGGGTGCGTTCTGGCGCTTCTGTTCGTGCTTCTCTGCGGCTGCATCACGTGTAAGTGAACAATAAAATGACTTAAAACCTGCTTTCACACCTTTGTACACAGGTATGGGGAGAATCAGGACTATTTTCTTTTCACTGTCATTTTGTTACAACCCTGCATGCCTTTCTTTCTTTTGTGGAACACAAAGGAAGATATTTTGAAGAGCATTGTTGCCAAAAAGATTTGGTGCCCTTTGACTTCCGTTGTATGGACAAAGAACTGTAAACCCTAGTAAGACAAAAGAAAGGAAGTTAAACTCAAAGCTGGAAAAACATAAAATAACACTTAATTTCAACATTTATTCTCCTTATTCAGTCTGATGCAAAGAGAAACTGGAAGCACTGGAAGAGAGGGCTACTCTCTGAGAAAACAAAAGAAATTAACATTTGAACTCTCTTGCTCTTACCGTCCTCATTCGAGACACGATCACACTTGAGTTGATCACCTCCCAATTTACACATCATTCCCTTCACACACCCCTACCTGAATTCACCCAAACATCTATATGGTTTAATATGAACAATTATCACATTGTAGTGCCTTCCATATGTCACTTCGGACGCCTCAGGGGTTTCAATAAATTGTTCATTTTATTCCAGTATAGCATTTTGTCACTAAACTGGTAAATAAACCAAAAGTAAATAAATTGAAAAACCATATGCCTGCTGGCGTCCATGCATTTCCAACATCCAATTCCAAACTTTTCAACACCTCAAGGATTCCTCCTTTGTCTACCTCTATGCCACTAATTGGCACAGGTGTGCAATTTTAACTCCTTCTGAGCCAAGGCCTTCCAAGGCCGCAAGGTCATAATTCACCAGCAGGGGTCATTAAATTAAATTTAACATAAATGTCACAAATGGCTCTTACACACCGGCCCTCTTATTGCTACCGGCTAAATAGGTACAATAACAAAAAAACAAAATATGGAGCCATATCACTGAATATCATATCACAATATACACAGTAAAGATACAAATCTGTTGAATCATCAATCATCAGAATTGTCCACACATATACAAACATGAATACATTAGTTTCATTTGAAACACGTCAATTTTCTTTGTTCATTCGTGACAATATTAATTTCAATTCAAAATAAAGTCCATCAATGCAATCAATCAATGCTCCTTTTTAGAGTCCTTATTGCTCAGTGTATAACGTAAACAGTCCATTATCTCACAATAGACATTGTGCATTCAAAAGTTAATTTCAGTGTGTATGTGAGTGTTTATGTGTATGTACGTATGTGCATGTTGCAAGAAATTCCTTGCTCAAATAGTCCATAGTCCATTGTGCGTGTGTAAAGATCAGTATACATGTCAGTTCCTACAGGGTGAAGTAAACATTACATATACATTGGACATTCATATTCATATTCACATTTCATTTTCCAACAATAAGCAAACCTTTGTAATCGGTCTGTCTATAACACTTGTCTTTGTTTTTAAAAGTCAAACTACGAACAATCCCTTTTGAATCTTTCTTTGTGTCAATAACTTTCCCCAACATCCAAGATCCCCTAGGGGCAGTAGGGTCTGCAATTAACACAATGTCACCATTTGCATAGTTTCTTTTCTCTTTAAACCATTTTTGTCTTTCTTGTAGGTTTGGAAGATACTCTCTAACCCATCTTTTCCAAAACATATCAGCTAAGTATTGTACTTGCTTCCATCTGCGTCTACTATACACGTCTGATTTCTGAAATAAGCCAGGCGGTAATGTGGGTTGTCCTTTGAGGAGTAAAAGGTGGTTGGGTGTTAAAGGTTCGAGGTCATTTGGACTATCTGAGTTTGAGGTAAGTGGGCGACTATTCATTATGGCTTCTACCTCACAGATGAAAGTGTGAAGGGATTCGTCGTCTATTATCTGATCCTTTGTTAGTGATAGAAGTATTAGTTTCACCTGTTTTATTAACCTCTCCCATACTCCTCCAAAGTGTGAAGAGGCAGGTGGGTTGTAAGTCCATTCTATGCCCTTTTGTTGCAGAGCAACTTGGAGTTTGTTGCTTTGATTCCATTCCTTTATGGCATTCTTTAGTTCACGATCAGCTGAAGTCAGGTTAGTTCCATTGTCAGATCTTATTTGCCGTACTTGCCCTCGTCTGCTTATAAATCTGCGGATTGCGTTGATACATGAGTCAGTGTCAAGTGAATTGGCTATTTCTAAATGTATTGCTCGAGTTGTGAAACATGTAAAAATAACACCATATTTTTTCACTTCACTGCGTCCTCTTTTTACTATGATTGGACCAAAGAAGTCTGCTCCAACAAAGGTAAATGGTGGTAAATCTGGTGTTATTCTTTCTTTTGGCAAGTCTGCCATTTTTTGTTCTCCTAAATTTGAATGTAGGCGTCTACAGAACACACACTCAGACCGTATCTTTCTAGCAAGGGAAATTGCTGCTGGAATCCAGTACTGCTGTCGCAGTTTGGCCAACATATGGTTCCTTCCACAGTGGCCTAGTTGTTCATGAATGTGTTTCAACACCAGTTTGGACACATGATGGTGTTTTGGAAGAACCATAGGATGTTTTCGATCCTCTGGCATAGCCATTCTGCTTAATCTCCCTCCTGTACGAAGTAATCCATCTTGCAGAATAGGATCAAGCCTACGAATGTGGCTCTGGCGACTGACATGAGCGTTTTCTTTTTGCAAGGTTTCGATTTCTTCTGGAAATGCCTCCATTTGAGTAAAGCGTACAATTGCATTTTCTGCCTTTTTGACATCTTCTAAAGTAATCTGCTGTACATTCATGCATTTTTTGACTGTTTGCATTTTTCTTTCCACCAGACATTGTTTCTCTGCATTTGAGTTCTTAATGCTCATGTTGTTAAGTATTTCCTTTCTTTTCAGACTTAATTGCAAGAGAACGTCTTTTAACTTAAGTAGCCATGCTACTGCTCTGGTTAGATTGTTCCAATTTGAGTGATAGTGTATGAATGTGTGAGTAGGATTTTGTTCTTCCTTTACAATTAAGTTCATGATGAGAACATCCTTCTTCACTTCCACATCATCATCATCATCTTCTTCTTCATGTGTTTGTATGGAAATGTCAGAATTTGTCCATTCAGATTCCTCACATTTGAGAAATTCTGGACCATTCAGCCAAACCTTTGAATTCAGAAGAGCACTGGCCTTGAGACCACGAGATGCACAATCTGCTGGATTTTGTTTAGTGTTTATGTATCTCCATTGTTTTACCTTGCTCATTTCTCTGATCGTGTTCACTCTATTAGCTACAAATGTTTTAAATCTTTTGTTCTCATTTTGAATGTACTTCAATGTTGATGTACTATCTGTCCAGAAAATGGAGTTCTCAAGAGCAAGTTGTAACTCTGCTTTGATCAGTCTATCCATTCGTACTGCCAGTACTGCTGCAGTGAGTTCCATTCTTGGCATTGTAGTTTGTTTCAGTGGTGCAACTCGTGATTTCCCCATTATAAATGAGGTGTGCACTTCATGTTCTGAATTTGTGGCAGTTTGTCTGAGTGCGAAACTTGCACAACTTGGTGAAGACGTTGCCCCAAATAAGTGCACTGTCATTCTGTGTTCTTTCAGTGATTGACCTGTGTCACCATTTGGCCACCATAGAAAGCGCAAAAAGTCCACGTGCTTCTCCATAATTCTCACCTGGTGAAACATGCTTTCCACGTCTGCCATAAGGGCAATTGGCTCCTGGCGGAAGCGCAACAGGACGCCTACCAAGTTGCTGGTGAGATTTGGACCTTGCATCAATTTGCTATTCAAGGATATCCCCTGGAAGGATGCAGAGCAATCGAATACAACTCTCAGGGAGCCCTTCTTTGGATGGTGCACTCCATGATGTGGAATGTACCACACCTTTCCTCTTTGTGTTTCCAGTTCATCAGATGGCACAGATTCTGCGTGACCCTTTTCAAGCATTCCTTCTAGAAATGCAGTATATTCTCTATGATATTGTTTATTCTTTTCAAATTTTCTTTTCAGAGACATAACACGTTGCTGTGCCTGTTGGTAGTTGTTTGGCATTATTACTTAATTTTCTTTAAAAGGTAACGGTAAGTAATAATGACCATTTCTCAGTTCCTTTGAACTTTCCATCATAGACATGAACCGTTTGTCTTCGACTGACATCTCTGATTTCTCCTCAGCTGCCAGTTCTGGAAAATCTTGATGATACTGTTTAATCAACAAGTCATTCAAATCTGCTACAGATATGCGATTAACTACAGTACATGAGTGGCTTCCTTGCGTTTGACATGTTGTTTCTTGCATGAGCCCATTGACGACCCATCCTAAGGGTGTTCTAGCAGCATATGGCCCATTACCTCTACTGTTTATTACCTTCCAAGGCTCCATAAGCTTTGCAGCATTTGTGCCTACTAATAACTCAATGTCAGCATCCAATTGTGGAATCTTCACCTCACGTAAGTATTTCCATTTATCTATTGATTCTTGTACTGGTATGTGTCGTTTTGAAACTGGTAATTTTGTTTGAGTATAGACTTCTGGGAGTTTATGATACAGATGGCCTTCCATACTGCTGACTTCAAGACCAGAGACTATACTGCTGTGAACATTTTTTTCCTGTCCCATTGTGCACAAGAGTACTGTGGTATTTTTACCGGTGATGTTTAACTTTCTTTTCAATGAATCTGTGCAAAATGTAGCTGAGCTACCGGGATCCAAGAATGCATGAGTATTTATGACTTTATCTGAATTTGAGACTTTTACTTTTACTGGCACGATAGCAAGAGTGCATTGTTTTGATTGACTGACCCCCATTAGGTCATCATCTTCTACAGAAACCATAGCACTACTCAGTGGTTTGTTTCCAGTAAAGTCATCTTTAATTCCATCTTTTTCCTTGCCAGTGTGAATGTGAAGGATGGTTGGATGAGACAGAAAACATGTTTCACATTTCATTCTGTTTTTGCAGGTTTTGCCAACATGTCCCTTTGTTAAACATCCAAAACACATCCCATTTAATTTCAGAAATTCTATTTTCTCACTATTTGGTTTAGACTTAAACTTTTCACAATTTTCAAATGTGTGATTTCTTTCACAAAATAAGCAAGGCCTTTCGAGAGCACACTTATTTGCATTCAGTTTGTGTCCATATTGTGACTCGTTCTTTTTTATTTCAGGTGACTGAGTAACTGTAGTGGCAAAGCTGGTCCTCCCACCATGTTTGGTGAACGTTTTTTGTGGTTTAGGTCTTGACGTTACTTTGCTCTCTGTTGAGTTGAGTATGTCACCGAAAATTGGATCAAGCATTGCTCTGGACTGTCTTTCAATAAAGTCTATCAAGTCCTTGTATGTTGCTCTGTGTTTGTTATCTTGCATGCTACACACATTTGCTCGCCATTTATCTCGCAGCCTAAACGGTAGTTTAGACACGATGAGTCTTAAGTTGGTGGAACTTTCAAGCTCTTTTAGGCCATCAACGTCTTGCATTGTATTGTAGCAGCCATGTAAAAAGAGAGCATATGATCGCAACCCATTGCCATCCTCTGGTTTGATGGTTGGCCAGTTCAAGGCTTTATTCATGTAAGCAGATGCTATTTTATAGCTGTTTCCAAAATTGTATTCTAGTTGTTTTTTAACTTCTTTATACGCAATGGAGGAATCCATATGCATAAAGCTACTGACAAGGTTTCTGGGTTGGTCTCTTGTATACTGTTGTAAGTAGTATAGCCGGTCATCCATATTAGTAGTTTTATTCTCAATACATTGCTCAAATGCTTTGATGAACGTCCTATATTGAAGAGCATCACCATTAAATATAGGAATTTCTCTTTCTGGCAGAAGAGAGAGTGTTTGTTGTTTCACTAACATTTCAGTGATTTCAGTTTGTCTTTTTAATACATCAGTGACGTTTGTATTATTGCCATTTGGGTGAATCTCGCTTCCTATTGGTACTGAGACGCTCTGATTTGCATTTTGTTGCGCACCTACATTTTGCCTAGGGTCAGTTCGTGGAACTGATCCTTCTCTCTGGGATCTCACTGGCCTTTGTACTGTTGTATCATATTCCGTTGGTGTACCGTATTTGTATACGCCCGACACTGAACGTTGTTTTTCAGCTTCTCTGAATACTCTAACCTTTGCCTCTGCAGCAGCAAGTTCGGAATCTATGGCCATTTTTTCTCTTCGTGCTTTTAATTTTGCAATAATTTTTGCTTCTTCGATATCAAGATCAATTTTGTCATTCAAAGCCTGCGCCTTTGCTCTAATAGCCGCGCATTCTGCTTCGGCCTTTAAATGAATGAAAGATTCTCGTGACGCGCAACTGAGAGCGCTTGTTGCTTTACAGCTATGCGTGACACTGTGCGCTACTTGAGATGCGCTATCTTGGGACTTAACAGTGCCAATATCGTCCCGCTCCTCTTCTTTCTCATCTTGATTAACCTCGAGCCAGTTCGTAACTTTTGAAAAGGTGATATTTAGGTTGGTACCAGTCTAAGTTATCAGCCTCCTTTTCGTATGCATCTTTCGTCAATTTTTGTACAGTTGCTTGTAAACTAATAAACTCAGCGAAAAATCCATCAAACGAGTTAACTTGTTTCCTAACAGTTTCTTTGTCCTGTCCAGCTTCAATAAGACTATTAATTTCATTTCGTTTGCGTGTTAAAACACCAAGCTTCCCCCTACGTGTTGCAATTAACTTAAACAGTTCTTTTTCTTCGTACAAATCCTGCTCTTCAGGCTCTTCGTCAGACATTTTTTCAAAGATTAACTCAAAGTTCAACACATAAGTGAGAAAACAAACGCAAGTGAAAGGTTCAGTTTGTGGTGTAAGCACGGCGGCTCACATTCAAAGTCATTTTATGAGCGCAGCGGCTCGCTTCAATTCAGCGTTTTACTCACAAACGTCCAAGGAAATAAAGGTTAAATCCTCCCATATATTCCAGCGGGAAACGTGTATAATCCACATACTTTAAAGAATGCAGCTCCCAATCTTCCAAGTATTCTTAGGATAAATCCGCAAATCAAACTTTCCAAACGCAGGTGACTACCAAATGTTCCAATGCAGCAGGTTTCACTTTCCAATAGCAGGGTTTTTCAACTATGTAGTGCCTTCCATAAGTCACTTCGGACGCCTCAGGGGTTTCAATAAATTGTTCATTTTATTCCAGTATAGCATTTTGTCACTAAACTGGTAAATAAACCAAAAGTAAATAAATTAAAAAACCATATGCCTGCTGGCGCCCATGCATTTCCAACATCCAATTCCAAACTTTTCAACACCTCAAGGATTCCTCCTTTGTCTACCTCTATGCCACTAATTGGCACAGGTGTGCAATTTTAACTCCTTCTGAGCCAAGGCCTTCCAAGGCCGCAAGGTCATAATTCACCAGCAGGGGTCATTAAATTAAATTTAACATAAATGTCACAAATGGCTCTTACACACATAGTATTATACTCGTTATACATCGTTATGTGTTACTCTTTCGATGCGTACGGCCGTCTGCCAGAAGCTAGTTACTTTAGTCGATAAAGTTTTAAATATGGATATTTTTCTTACACAAATGCATCGCTTCACTTCAAAAGGCCTTTATTAACCCCCGGAACATTTTTTAATATAACTCTGTGTTCGTCTGAAAGAAGTATGTCATTTACACCTAGGATGGCTTCAGGGTGAGTAAATCAAGGGCTAATTTTCATTTTTGGGTGAACTATCCCTTTAAGCACCAACACTTCAAAAGAATTATATTTTAAACTAGACCTCTGAGTAATACTGATGCTTCAATCCAAGCTTTATTGTTTATTCATCTGTATTATATTGTTTTTATTTGTTAAACATCAATTACATTTTTACCCTTAAATGGGTTTGGGAGTTTTATGTAGGTCCTAATTAGGGGAACAGACACAGTCTCTATGTGATGATATCTAGGTGAAAGAGGCTCTATATGATGATATCTATGTGAAAGAGGCTCTATATGATGAGATCTATGTGAAAGAGGCTCTATGTGAAGGGATTTATCTTACCTCAGTAAGGTGAGACAGCTAGCAGACGGTCGGTTTAGCCAGTCTGTCTGCTTCCTGACCTGAGCCCTAGTTAGTCAAGGTTCAACTCTACATAGTCTTGTAGGTATTTAATGTTAGTACATAGTAGTTAAGGCCACCTAATGTGAAATGAGACCAAATGCTTTATGATAGCTGTCGTACTCGTGCTCTTCCAGGCCTGATGCTGCGGTGGGTCCGTGGCTCGAAGCGTGGCGTGTGTGTGCGAGTGTTGCTGGTGTATCCTGCAGTGGACGGTGTGTTTCAGCGCACTGTGATGCTCCTGGCTCAATCCCTGCAGAGTCGCGCTGGCGTAACGGTGGTCATCGACATGTGGGACAGAGGAAGCCTAGCGGAACAAGGCCCGCTGCGCTGGATCAACACACAGGTCGAGCTCGCAGACAAGGTCCTCATCATCACACCGCCTCAGACCGGTACCAAAC
Source organism: Rutilus rutilus (assembly GCF_951802725.1). Classification (NCBI taxonomy): domain Eukaryota; kingdom Metazoa; phylum Chordata; class Actinopteri; order Cypriniformes; family Leuciscidae; genus Rutilus; species Rutilus rutilus. The sequence continues at coordinate 604,596 of NC_140232.1, forward strand.
TCACTGTTTTCCTCTCAGCACCTGTCAATGTGGCGCAGACTTTGTGGGGAATTACGAAAAATTACAAACAACTAACCCAATAGTAAGTACTAGGGCTGCCCCCTAAGTCGACCTAAATTTGCTCAGTCGTTTAGTCGAAAAAAAGAAGGAAAAAAACCTCTAAAAAGTGTCGAAATCACGCAGGCTTGTAATGGACAGATAGTTAACGGAACGAAAACCCAAACATTCGCCTATATCAAGCGTAGCGTTAGTTCTGGCAGGTCACGTTAGTCAAGCTCACATCAGCTGACAATCAGCTGATCCACATATACCTATAAGAATACGACGCCTATCACCGTATACATTTATAAGCTTCTTCAGTATTATCAGCAGCTATCGCGTTTCTCAGGTGCTGATTACCCTCCTCCATCCCCAGCTCCTCCTCTCGCCCAGTCAGGATTTGGCATTCTGATTCCCCTTGAATCAGAATAAACTCTCGAATTATGTTGTACTTTAAAATCTTGAATTAAATATATTTGCAAACATTCATGTTGGTTCTGTTCGGTTTACCCCAAGGGGGGTTATTGCTGATCTTATCCATGCTAGGCTACATGGATGCGCAGGAAGTTCTCGCCCAGAATGGAACCATACCGCCAATCCAAACTGTATGCTAATTGTCAATCGTATTTGACGGTAGTGGTCCTGACAGAACATTATTCAACCTCAAATATGGCTTATTACTTGAAATATGTAAGTGCAGTAGCAGCACTTTACGCTCGCTCTAATGCTAACCTAGACAAATGCGTGTTATTATTAGACACATAACTGTTTGTGTGGACAGTGTGTTTACTGTATGACATACAGGCGCCGGTGCAATCACTTACATTTAACTTAAAATACTCTGTCATTTTTGGTCATACAGATAAGAGTAACGCAAACTGTAAAAGGTCTACTTTTTTGTAAACTCACAATAACAACAAACAGTTGTGCTTTTGTAAAAAAGAAAATGGCGCTTTGTCATCAACACAGAAAACATTACCAATAAATTATTAAAACGTTTAGACTCATTCTGTTTTTTTTTTTCATAATCATTACGTTTGCTGGTGCGCTGTGGCTTTATGTTTGAATTTGTAGCGCTGATTAGGCTACACATATTTTATATAGGCAATTAAAAGGCACATTATTATGATTTATGGCTTAATATAAACACACGATTAGTCTACTAATGGCTTAAACGAACGACTACTAGTCGACAAGAAAAGTCTTTAGTCAAGGGCAGCGCTAGTAAATAAATGTCCTGAGTTCATTTTACCAAGTACTTATTTGTATAATCAGACTTTAACTAAGACACCTTAAAATAAAGGGTAACCAATGATTCTCAATGTGAAGCAGATGAATATAAATAACAGTCTTGTAAATTATATGGGAACATATTTTCTGAGAATGACCCATTTGTTTGTGTCTCAATATTAGGCAATTATTGATAAACTCATATTGAAAGCACACTTCTTTTCTTCTTTGAATGCTTCTCTTTGCAGACGACCTTAAATCAAACCTAGTTCCCGGCGTGAGCGATGACACGGTTTCAGCTTCGGCCAGCAGTCTCTTCACCCTGACCCTTAACCTGGTGTCCAGCACTGCCCGTGATCCGCTCGACCGGGACAAGTTCTGGGTCGTCAACCTGCAGGCCGAGGACCAGAGTGTTCGACCCGAGCTGAGAGGATTCAGGAGATTCCTTCTGCCCCGAGACTCAGAGAAGCTTCATCAGAAGCTCCAGTCCTGCTTCAGCTCCTTCACCTTCAGAAATGCCTCCGAGAAGATGGAGATCCACACAGACCGCCTAACCTGTGCCCAAGACGACACCCGGGACCAAACACCTGCATAATCTCCTGCCATAATATGTGCCTTTATGTTCATTTTTCATCATGAAAGATGCTTCCCTCCAGCAGACTTCAGTTCCAGCTCTGGTCAAACTCACTGAGCAACTTATTCACTGGTTCAGCTGTGATTGAATGTTTTCAAAACACTGTCTCTTGGTTATGCAAACGTTTAGGGAACATTCCGTTTTGTGAATGGAATAGAGGAGCCTAATGGTGCCCGACTAAAGGTTGTTATTGGTCTCTACTAGAACAAGTTTTCCTGCTTGAATGTTGAATACTTTCCCCATATTCTCCATTGTTGCAGCCCCTCTCTTCCCAGTCTGTCAACCAGGCCCCGCCCCTTTATTCTAAGTATGAATTATTTAAATGAGGAATGTCGTGGAAATTTTAAACTGTATATTAAACTAACCATGTTTCTAACATCTAACCTTATTTAACATCTAACATGGGAACAGGATGTACTGTACGAAACCAATGGAAAACTTGTGTCTTTGACCGTGTGCGTATGTATGTAAAAATAGCATAGTTTTGGGAAATGAAACTAGACATTCTGTTAGAATCTTGTGATTAACAGATGCAGTCATCACAAGATCAGAGTTTGCTTTACCTAGTAACAGAGGGGTTTGCATATGAAGAACCAATCAAATAGTGGGGAAATTATGTAATGCAGCCTGACATTTATGTCATACCTCTATACTATAAAAACTGTTGTATATGTGTTTTACGGTGGGATGTCTCAATGGAATTTGTCTAAGATCCTCCGGCCTTGATTCTTCTTGGGAGAGTTTCTCTGAGAACTGCTCGAAGACTCCCCCGGCCGTTATTAAAGCATTTAAAGGACATTTGCTGAAAGTCTGTCTGTTAATTTCTGCTGCGCAGCAAGAAAACTAATTAGTAAGGGAAAAACAAGTTTGACTAGGTGAGATATCCAAGTGGGGACGTCGATTTGAAGACTAGACTCAGATATCAGGTGGGGACGTCGCCAGGAGACGAGACCCAGGCACAGAGTTGGGTGTCCATTTGGAGACACCCCAGAGCAGGTCAGTTTAGGAAAGCAAGTAAGTTAGGGTAAGAGACTCGGCCAGTTGTCGACTGAAGATGCAAAGAGCTGGAGTATAAAGGTTATTAAGTGTCGATTGTAGACGCTAGATAGTCGGGTTTTAGGGGAAAAATCCACTACAATTTGGCGAGCCAGCCAGGAGTCCTCGGAATCTCCCTCTGTCGGATGGATGGGACGAGGAACCACGTTGTCTTCATTTTGCAGACTGCAGAACCCTGTTCAACAGAGGGAACCATTCCAGTCGGGCTAAAAGGACTTAACGTATTAAGGTAGTATGACAGACCTCAGCACTTTTCTTTTAAAATGCTTATAAATTAATTAAAAGGTTTAATTAAATTTTGGCTGTTCTGTTAAGTAAAATTTTAAAGAAAACTGGTAATCACATCTAAAAGATTTAAGGATTTTGAAAAAAAATTTTCTTACCTTGTCTATTAAGGGCAATGAGCAATGATTATGGTTAAATGCAACCAAGGTATATGTTGAGTATTTTGTTTTTTTGTATTAAGAGTGCTTCAAAAAAGCTGTCAATAAAACTTCTGCAAAGCAACTTGTCATGCTGGAAACCAGATCCGGGAGGGGAAAATACCCCGAGATGCTGCAGTACTGAAACTTGCTTTTTGTTTGAAGTTTTGTTTGAAAAATAAAGGTTAATAAAGAATGAAATGTGGAAACAAGATAACTAGATCAATATTGTTATCCTGAGATTTATGAATTTTTACATTTTGAAATCAATTAAACATTGCAGAAATTGTTAACATTATAAATCATAATAATAGGAATATGCACATGTGAAATACTCTGTGATAATAAGGAAATTTTGAATCATAAAGAAACTTTTATGAGTTAGACTTTATGTATTTATGTAGATGAGATATATAAAGCTGAGCAATAGAATTTAAGCAATTCACTGCTTTTGAATTTAGGCAATCACTTAAAGTAATGAATAAATAAGATATTAACTGCACGTGTTTAAATATTATACTTTCTATCTGAAAGTGTCTAGAATTTGTATCCCGTTATCCCTGGGAGACAGTGTGGAAAAATGTTTTTGATCTATGAGATTCTAAGAGTCAATGGTTTATGTTTAACTAGGATAATTGTTGTGCATTGTGCATAGTATGAGAATGAGATTGGGTGACCAACTTTAAATAGAAATTGTGATTTGAACAAGCACATAACAGACATCTTAGAGTCATTCTATTTTGGTCTCTTGTAAAAGAGAAAAGACAAAGAATTATTTTTGTTTACATTATACACTGTATTATAATTAGAGTTTTCCTGTTTTTCCTGCTCCTTTGCAAAGAAGAAACGCTCGCTTTTTTCCGCAATGAAGTACGCTTTTTAATAAAATGAGGAACTGCTGTGTTGATAACCAGATGAGATTCTTAGTTATTATTCTGTAGGTTTAATGTGAGTTTTGCGGTTCTCTGAGTGTTCAAGATTTCAGACACCTTGTTGAGTGGGGATGACTGCAGAAAAACAAAAGAGGAAGTGGGGCCTGCAGCTCCCCTCCTGAAAGAGGAAGTTGCCATTTCTGAGGGGGGTCAGAATGGACAGTTCAACTGAATGACAATCCACACGGAGAGACAATCCAATGTATCTTGCGTGTGGGCTAGGTGCTGCCCTTTCAATGATCACTACAGAGACTGCTTCAAATTTGTTTATTATTTAACTTGATTATTTTTTGATTATCCACTGGTTACAGCAATTCTTCATATATCTTCAACTAACTCTTTGAATCTGCTTTCAATAAGTAACATTACTGAGCCAGAATGAGCCAGTCATCAAGGTAGTTGAGAATACGAACACCACGCTCGCACATGGTAGCAATGGCCGCCTCCACGACTTTCATGAAGACATGGGGTGACAGGGCCAGCCCGAAGGGTAAGACTTTGTACTGATATGCCCATCCCTCGAACGCAAAGCGAAGAAACGGTCTGTGTCGTGGGAGAATCGAGAGATGAAAGGTCGATCACTGCAAACCAATCTTAGGAACGGATGTACTTGAAAATGCGTTTCTGCGTAAGCATCTTGAACGGCAGCCTGTGAAGGGACCGGTTCAGGACACGCAGGTCCAAGATTGGTCGTAGCCCACCGCCTTTCTTGGGTACAATGAAGTACGGGCAGTAGAAGCGGGTCTTCATATCGGCTGTAGGGACCGGCTCGATCATGTCCTTCACCAGTAGGACTGCGATCTCTGCCCGAAGCACAGGGGCATTGTCTGCCAGAAAAAGGGGGAAATTAATACCCATGAAGGCTGGGCGGGTGCTGGGCGGACTGAATCGCATAGCAATCGCAAGTCTGATGGTACGGATGAGCTAGCGGGACGGGCTGGGAAGAGCTAGCCAGGCTCCCAGACACCGTGCAAGCGGGACCTGCTTCCGCCGAGGGGCAGAGTGAGTGCCTCCTGGTTTGGCAGCGGAGGTTAGGAGGTCGACCTCAGCGACGAGTGGAAGGAGGGGCTGCAGCCGGCAGACGGGTCTGCTTCTGGGCAGCCGAGAACTGTTGGGCGAAGCTCTTGACTGCGTCGTCAAATAACCAAACCTGGGAGAGGGCGGAGTCCAGGAATTGATATTTATTGGTCTCCCTCATGTACGCCAGAGGTGGCGTTCCTGGACCACCATGGTGGACATCCCCTTACCAACCAAACGTGCGGTTTCCTTCGTCGCCCGGAGTGCTTCTGGCACTATACGGCGCCGTCCACATCCTAGTGAGCTCCTCATGCACCTCTGGGAAGAATGGCGCCAGGTTCGGAACACTGAGAACCAGCGCGGCCCGCCCCAGGAAACCAATCGTCCAACCGAGACGGTTTGGGACGTGGTGGAGGGTTCCACACAAGCCCGACCTTCACGGTGGCCCGGGAAAGCATAGCTACCCATTCTGGATCAGACTCAGGCAACGTTACGCTCCCTGAAGGGGGCAACGCAGCCGAGTCTTCATCTCCAGAGGACTGAAGCTCTCCCTCCAATGCTGCGACCAACATCTCATCATAAGCTGGAGCCCCAAAGGAAACGACTGGTCATCCATGAGAAGGACTAGCGCTCCGTTGAAGGCTCCACCGGCTGCTGTGGCTGTGAGGCATGACGGGCCCATGGAGACTGGCTCGGCGGAGAAGCCCTTATGGTAATCCTCAGATCACCCTAGCTAAGCGCCGAAGTAGCCCTATTCTGGGGACCACTAGATCGGGGCATAGGCGAGGGGACGGCACCTCCCTTGAGGTAAGCAAGTCTCGATCTCAGCACAGCAATAGTCATGTTCCCGCACTGAGAACATGAACATTCCGTGTTTATACTCGCATGGCGGGGAGGGGCGCGTGACACGATTCACATACGCCAGCGTTCATTGGCTCGTTCTGTAGACACTCAAAGATGATAGGGCTCCCTGAAGTGATCCCAAATACGTCAGCACATCGATGTAACGTTGAACGTGAGTGACTGAAATCCCTTAGGGTTAGGATTAGGGTTAGACTGGACCTTAATATTAGACTGGACCCTAACCTCCAGAGTTCAGAAACACTGACACTGATATAGAGAAGAACTCCCGCTGGAGGAACCTTCATTTTTAGGAGAACGTTACACATCAGTGGACAGACCAGCAACTCAAAGGTCAAAGGTCCCGGCTGCTAACCTGAACAAACACTGACTCAGCTGAACTCCATCCGTGGTCTTTGGGTTCAGGATTTGTTTAGATTTCGACAGACAATTTTATCTGAAGTGATTTACTCGGGGTGATAGTTCATCAGTGTAAGATTTGGCCCGTGATGGCATGATTAAATCAATAAAATAAGCAGACATTTTTTCCATTTATTATACTCAAAAAAATATACTCTTCCTCAGTATTTCTGTCTTGTTTTCCAGCACTTAAACATTCTTAAATCAAGATACATTTACTGCAGAAGCAAAATGGCTAACGAATAAGAAGATATTAAGACAAAGAGTTTATATTGAAAATGAGAACAAAAATCTGCTGGGGTCAGAAAAATAAACTTAATTCAAAGGGAAATGAAGATTATTTTCCTAACCTCACTGACACATTTATTTTGTCTTGTTTAAGCATCAACTCTGATTTTGATAAAGATTTCAGCATACGAGACCTTCAAACATCACATCTTTCCAGAAGCAGCCGAAGACACGCCTCTTCCACAATCAATCAGCCAATCACTCGCTCACTCATTGCTGGCTCTGACAAACGGCTTATATTGGCTGTGGATGAAAGCCGCTGCTGATGACGCTGTGAAGTGACGCTCGAGTGATCAAGTATTCCAATGTATAAATAAACTTTCTTTCGATTCCACCATCCTCCTTTTCTTTGGAATAGGAGCGCTTCCATTATTTTCCATCATGTCTACACCTTGTGCAAATACAGCTGTACCTGAATTCCAGGTAAGATAACCATCTCATGTGAAACTAAACAAGATAACACAGTTATTAGACAAGAGATCACACTGAGCAGAAAACGGAAAAAACAAATAGCCTAGCATGCCCAGCCCACGCATAGACGTACATTTGTCAGAGTAGAAGTAAACTAAATGTCTGGACTGAATAGATACACATGAATATGAGTATGACTATGAGTATATGATATTAAAAGATGCAATAGACAAAAAAGCATAAATGGATCAATACAAGAATAATAAGTTTGAAAGGATTAATCATAGAAATAACCATACGAGAATAATCATAATAATCATACGCATATTTTTTTCTTTTTCTTATACACCACATGCTTAACAAGATTTCATTTTTAATATGAATGCGTATGAATGAATCATTTTTACTAAAATAGGATCGTGATTTTAACGGTAAAAGACTAGGGTTAGGGTTAGGTGCTACGGTGGAAAACTATACATGGTGAATAACTGTAATAGATCTAACCGTACATTTAATGTAATTTTACAGTTTTTTACAATTTACCATAAATTGACATTTCCACTGAGATTGATAATATAATTTATTTCTTTTAATGTCAGTTTAATACATTAAGGGATGTTAGCGTTTCAGATCGTCCCCGTGGACGCGGGTGTCGTGACATCATCGCGTACAACAGAAGTCCCATTTCATTGGCTAATTGCCAGTCAATAAAACAGCTCGTTTGAACACCCCCGCTCCGCCCCACTTTCTCTCTCGCCTATGGCGGAAAATTAATGACAATATTCCCGGAGCGCACAACTGATGCTGGCGCGCGCAGTAAATGACATTCGCGAGAAGATAACAGATCTACACGCGAGGAAACGGGAGCTCGCAAGCTCATTCAAACCCTGTGCGCGCGCATGACATCTCCTCTGCACACAATACAAGCCCTCGCACGCATATGATCATATGATCTTTTATTTAAGTGAGTAAAGGAAGCGAGGAAAAGAAGCGAAGGAAAGGAAGCGAGGGAAGGAAACGAGGAAAGGAAGCGAGGAAAGGAAACGAAGGAAAGGAAGCGAGGAAATGAAACGAGGAAAGGAAGCGAGGGAAGGAAGCGAGGAAAGGAAGCGATGAAAAGGAAGCGAGGAAAGGAAGCGAGGAAAGGAAGCGAGGAAAGGAAGCGAGGGAAGGAAGCGAGGAAAGGAAGCGAGGGAAGGAAGCGAGGGAAGGAAACAAGGGAAGGAAACGAGGGAAGGAAACGAGGATGCACAAATAAGAAATGAGAAGCACCCTCGGTGAACTGGGACACAGCTCTGGTGTCTCGTGTCGTAAATCCAATGCCGCTGACAATGACGATTCTCTCTGACCAATCAGTGATCTGCAGTGTTTACTCGTCACACTTTAGTATCGGTACGGCTCGCACGGAACCTCAACTGAGGTGGAACTAAAAAAAGTACCAGGTACTGCACACAGTGGAAACCCCCCAAGAGTGATCACTTACCACTTTTTGCTTCAGCATC